>NC_052335.1:4640546-4938046 GCF_016432855.1 Salvelinus namaycush | reverse complement strand
TCCCTCTCCCCTTCTCGCTCTCTCCTTCCTCTTCTTCTTCTCTCTCTCGCTCTCCCTCTCCTCTCCTCTCCTCTCCCTCTCCCTCTCCCTCTCCCTCTCCCTCTCCCTCTTCCTCGCTCTCTCTCTTCCTCTTTCTTCTTCTCTCTCCCTCTCCCTCTCCCTCTCCCTCTCCCTCTCCCTCTCTCTTCCTCTTTCTTCTTCTCTCTCGCTCTTCCTCTTTCTTCTTCTCCCTCCCTCTCTCTCTCTCTCTCTCTCTCTCTCTCTCTCTCTCTCTCCCTCTCTCACACCCTCTCTCACACCCTCTCTCACACCCTCTCTCACACCCTCTCTCACACCCTCTCTCACACCCTCTCTCACACCCTCTCTCTGAGTCATACCTGTTTGATAGACAGACAGCCGTTCTGTTCTTTTCCCTGTAGTTCCATAAACGCAACAAAACATTGCCTATCCCCTGGGAGGGGGGGGGGGGGGCAGAGAGAGAAAGGGGAAAAGAGTATGGTGATAGATCGAGAGGGACACAGAGAGAGAGACAGAAAGAGAGGGAATAAACAGGCATTTTCTGCTATGTGTGGCGTGATGTGGTGGGTGAGAGAGTCAGTGGGTGTTCTAAACTCTTCTCTTAGCAACAGAGAGATCGTGTTCCACCGAGAGAACAGAACAGAACATGGCCAAAGTAACCCAGGCCCGGTAATTACCCACACAAACACACAAGCTGCTAACTTTACACCAGGAAACCGAGAATATCACAGAGGGAACAGAGAGAGAGAGAGAGAGAGAGAGAGAATGGTGAAATCTGGTTGTACGATCGGCATGATCGGCAAAATGTCTCCCAATTACATTGGTTAGAATCTCCCTCTGTATCTGACGCTGCCACATATTAACAGATGTGTGTGTCACCTCAGACCAGTTTGCATACGGTTTACATACATTTGCATCGTTTGACATTGAGGGATAATCCTATAATACATAGACACATAAGGCAGAGTCAAGAAACAAGCCCCTCTCACTGCCTATGTACTATAGCAATAGCCACAAAGAACACCCTCTCTAGTCTACATCTAAAACATCATTTAAGAATGATTTGATGTTTTAATAAAATAATCATGAAGGCGTCCTTGTAATAAAAGTGATATTATTTCTCGGGGTTCGCTGCAGTTTGGTGAAATGGACACATCGTCAGACAGAGGAGGATTCTGGAACATGTTGAATTGACGACTATCTCGTTAGGGAGGAGAGATTGCATGTCGTCAGCCCTCCAACCCAGCTCTCTCTCTCTCTCGCTCTCTCAGATACGCAAAGCAGGTCTTTTTTTTTTAGAAAAGAGATACTGTTGTAATTATCTGAAATGTACAAAAAGGATTATACAGCGGAAAGTTGAAAAGTTTTTTCAGAGCTCACTTTGATATACATCGAGTTGGAGCGTTGGTGTCCTTTGGGGTTCGAAAGTTCCACGTCACTGCAAGTCGCTGGCCTACAGTGGTTTCCTTTGAACGAGTTTTGTTTCATATCTTCCTTACAGAGTTGTTCAAAAAGATGGAAAATGATGATTCATTCACAGTGTCTGTTGTTTTTTGCCTTTTAGTTCTGTATTTATGAGGGAAACATACAGGCACACGCAAGCAGGGCTTGACTCTACTACCATGAATGTGCACCGTTCATAGTTTTATTACAGAAAAAGACAGTGATTATGATGGTCTTTTATCTTGTGAGATGGCAGGAGACAATGTTAATGTCAACACCCCCCCCCCCCCAACCCCCCCATCGTGATTTAATTAGGTGTAAGGAATCAGCTTAGCTTCTCCCTTCTGAAGTGGAAGACTGCGAGGTCACATCCTGCTTACACACGCACACACACGTACACGGGCGCACACACACACACACAAACGCACACGCACACACACTCACAATCACACTCACACCACACACACACACACTACGTTCCTGGCTTCCTGACGATGAGGAATGAATGTGACATGGCCTTGGAGGATTGGAAGAAGATAGGATCAGGGATCAGCCAAGCGGTAAAGCTACCCAGACCAAAGAGCCCAGAGTGAAGGTTGGAATTTCCACCCCGGGTGTCATTTAGCCAGCGTCAAGTCAAGAGGAGCTGGAGTAACGTGACAGGAAGGATGGTGATTAACATGGCCGCCAGTTCAACATGGATCGCAGGAAAGATGGTGGATACGGAACGGAAGCACATTGAAAACATGATCAAAGAGTCCACACCCTTTGGGTTGATGCAAAACAGAATTAGAAATGTCATTGACTACCATCTACAGTCCACTGTCACGTCTTCCAACGCCAGGTGTGTGTTCGATTCCTTTCAGTTCCACACGACAGAAGGGGACGGTGATGCAGCCAGGCTGTTTCAAGCTGTTCCTTACATACTGTAGACCCTGGACGGGCATCATGTCTTGATTAGTAACACAATCACAACCACAACGGCAACAACATAGCAAGGCTGCAATGCTAGCATACTTGTTTGTTTCAGTGCCTTTGATCTATCTATTTACAGACCGAAGACGACTTGGTTTCCAGTGTAAGCACATAAAGTGAATCATAACATCCAGAGAAGAGTCCAGCCCTGGTGGAGTGGAGTGCTCATATTCCATTACAGCCCTATCGTTACCCAGACAGGATTTCCAAAGGCCCTGTCCATTAATGCATTACGAACGAAGCATCTTCATCTTCAGGGGCAGGTCAGCTAAGTGAGACGCCCAGCCCATATCTGGCTGGTAGGAAACCATGTGACACTCACTCACACACACACACACACACACACACACACACACACACACATTTGCACACAGGCACACGAACAAGCACGCACGCACACAAACATTTCTTTGATAGTATGAGAGATATATTCTGTCTGTCTGTATCAGTATCCTTCAGCAGTTTGGACTTAAAACCCCGAGACTCATAGCATAGATAGATGTTTCTCTTTCACATCCCGGCATCTCTAAAGCTGTCTACCTACTGGGCACAACAAGTCATTTCAACGTGGAAATGTTGGTACCATTCGGTACAGAAGTTGATCAACCTTTATTCCCCCACTCAAAAAAAGTTAGCCAGAGGTTCGTTGAATTCCCAACGTAGTATCACTATGCTTTCAACCATCTAGGAGCACAACCAAATTCCAATGGAAAAACAATGTCTGATTGTTGGTGTAGTTGTCATCTGAACATGTTCTCACTGCGTTTCTCACCATTTAAAAGGACAACAACGTTCAAATGAGAATACAATGTCGGATATTTTGTGTTTATATCAACTTAATGTGGTATTACTGTGCTTCGTGTAATATCACAGCCAAATGACCTGGATTGCAGTTTAGATTGCATTCAAAGTACACAGTGCAAGTGATAACACTGTTCGAGATTCTGCAAAGATTATTACAGCAATATTGAAGATCTCCACGGACCTGCGGGCCTTTGCATGATATTTTAAACATGCTTTCCACGACTACATGAGAAGACATTCATAGTTACAGTAGGCTAACCTCCAAATGTGGCCATGGATGTGTTACTCATTTTAAAGTTTAATAAATACTGTTACTTTAGTTTGGTAAATAGCCTCAAATGTAGGCTATTTAATGTATTACAAAAGTATTATTGAATTGGTTATCAATGCAACCATATATCAACATTTATAGGATATCTAATGAATGGATAGGTTCATCTGAGCCACTGGCTTAATCCTATTCTTTAACTTTAACGTTGGTTTAGTTAGAGACATGAATCCAAGATATGATTTGTTAACTTGTCAGCAAGTTAATAGGCTATTTACTGTATTGCAAAAGTGATATTGAATTGTGTTTGGTTGTCGACTCAACCAAATATCATAACTTGAAGGAGATGTATCTTCTGTGCCACTGACTTAGTCTGGCTTTAATTCCAGTTAGTCTCCGAAATAATGACGAATATGTTGGATTCACGTCTCCGTCTCAAACAAATATCCAAGTTAAAGAAGAAAAGACCATCAAATCAAACTTTATTTAAAGTGTATTTAAAGTTTGATTAGATTTAGTCCGCTGGATCGAATCCCCGAGCTGACAAGGAAAGAATCTGTCGTTCTGCCCCTGAGCAAGGCAGTTAACCCACTGTTCCCCAGGCGACAAAGACGTGGATGTCGATTAAGGCAGCCCCCTGCACCTCTCTGTTTCAGAAGGGTTGGGTTAAATGCGGAAAACACATTTCAGTTGGATACATTCAGTTGTAAAACTGACTAGATATGCCCCATTCCTTTACTTTCCTTTCCTATTCTTGAACTTTGATCTTTGGTTGAGATGGAGACGTGAATCCAGCATATCAATTATTAATTTGTGGACAAACTGGATCGTGAATTGTGTTTGGTTGTCAACGCAACCATATATAAACGTTTGAAGGAGTTGTGTCTTCTGCTTGGATAGTTGCAACTGTGCCACCGACTTAGTCTGTCTTTAATTCCCATTCGTCTACAAATTAATAATTGATATGCTGGATTCATGTATGTGTTTTGCCTATTTTTAGTTGAAGCCTGGATTAAATTGAAACAACAGCTGCTGGTGACTTTGCAAATGCTATATAGGCCTAAATAGTATCATTGAGGATATAAGAGCATGGCTACGTTTCATATTCTCTTTTAGACCCACGCATTGGAATAATTTGGATTGCAACAGTGTATATATTTAGTTATTAAGAATATATTTTCTCACGATAGCACATTGGTAGTAGTCAGTGAAAAATATGAAAGCTAAGCAGGCCTGGGCTTGGTTAAAACCCTGGATATGGGAGACCAAATTAATAGCTATAGATATATCAACTCTGCTATAGGAGGTGCTACCCAGCCTAGTGTTTTTTTCTCTGATGTTCTGTGTGAGTTTGTACCCAAACACCCCACAGCCACACACATAGCAACTCATGTACAACTCATTGCAGCCGTCCAAACAGCAGCAGCCACAACCTGCTCCGTTAATCTGTCACTACACACACACACACACACACACACACACACACACACACACACACACACACACACACACACACACACACACACACACACACACACACACACACACACACACACACACACACACACACACACACACACACACAGCCCGGGAGCCAAGGGGTCACAATGGAAACTGTGAGTCATATGCTCTCTGCTGCCACTCTGAACCTAAATCAATTTAGCATTGAGTCACCACAGGGCTTTCTGTGTATGTGTGTGTCTGTGTGCGTGTATGCGTGCCATTTTCCTGAGTGTGTACATGCATATTGTACCAGAATGTTTCCATTAGTAAGAGCACATGCACATGTGGCGCGCACTTGCTTGCTTGCACAATGTGTTTGCTTGCTTGCGTGGGTTTGTAAGCCTGTGTGTTTATCTTTGGATGTGAATGTGTGTTTGTGCATGTATACGTACCTATATGTGCATGCCTGCCTTCCAGCCTGTGTGTCACACATACTTTACCCAGTAAGGCAGAGGGCAGGCACAGCGTGGAGGGGAAATCCTCTCTCCATGAGGAGGTGGAATTGAAACCATAGCTTCTCCCTCCCTCCCTGTCGTGTGGGAGTCTGGGTGTGTATTGTTCATCGGTTCTTTCCTCTCTTTCCCTCTGCTCCGTCTGTCCTTACTGAGACGAGATAAAACAGAATGGAAGAGAATAAAAGAAAAAGAAGAACTTCATGAGATAAAGAAGAGAAGAGGCGTGTTAACAGACTACTCAGTTGAGGCGTGGGCAGCAGGCCATCTCAAAGTTAAGGCAGCGGGCAGTCAGGGAAGCTTGAAATAGAAGCTCGGGGGATCTCTTCTATCCAACAGAGAAGCCACAGCAGAGGCTGGGAGGCGGAGGCAGCACCTTTATTCACTCATTTAAAGGTGAATCTCTATGGGAACTGTGGAAACGCCTCAAAACATCCATAACAAAAGTTGGCTATCAAGTGACGGAAATAGTCAACCCTGTAATTCGTTAATTGCCCTGTTGCCACAGTCAACATGAATGCTCCTTTTTCCTCGACAAAGAGAGTGGTTCTGCCTTCCTCTTGTTGACACACTGTTGTAACACTTAGAAGATTAAATTAGTGCCGCGGGCCTTCTCAGATATACAGAGAACATTCCTCTCAAAGACAGACATTGTACCTGCCGCATGGTTTATCTCCATCCATTAAGTCATTCAGTCTGAAGCTTTCATGCATTTTGCTGGGCACAAATAGGCTCAATGTGTCACTGACGTTGGTCGACTCGTCACACATTTTCCATACAGATAAGACCTTTTAAGCATTCCTGGTACGTTTACACGCACACACACACGCACGCACGCACGCACGCACGCACGCACGCACGCACACACACACACACACACACACACACACACACACACACACACACACACACACACACACACACACACACACACACACACACACACACACACACACACACACACACACACACACACACACACATAATGGCCTGTGTGTGTGGTTGCACTGGTGTGATAAGCAGTGCACTAGCCCTACACGTAAATGCACGTGAATCCACATGGAGATAAGAAGCGGTACATTACGTCTCGGGTCCTGGCTGTGTTTCTCTGTGATACGGCACCTCCGATTCTATCAGGGAGACTTTGGCAGCCCGCGAACAGCGGTGGTAACACAGCCCCAACAGGATTTAAAGATAGCCGTACACACCCGGTCACCAGTGGCAGGTTGGGCTGAAAACAGTCCAGCGCTATTCTGTTTTTACAGATTCCAGCTAGATGTGAAGTAGATTTCAAACGTAGCTTGTGTTGTGGTGTGACAGCACTGACAGGAGTAGGAGTGAGTCTGAGACAGACAGACATGTAGGTGGGGGAAATAGAGGGACTGAAAACAGCCTTAGTTAAGTCAGATGAGTGTCCTGTCATCCACAGTCATCCCACTGCATTCTCACAAACACCAGCCGACCTTTTAGGGATACTAACTAATATCAAAGCTGGGATGATCATTATCATCATGCTGGTGATAAGGAGATCATGCCTCTGCTTGTTCGGGTTAAGGCTTGGGTTGCTCCACAGCACTTTGTGACAAATGTATTTGTATTAAGTCAGTACAATTTGATTGATGGCTACTGTTTTAAAAACACTCCCCGTGTAACGCTTATTGTTACAGTAGATGGTATACCCCACCTAGCCCTAACATTTTGACTGACACATACCATCTCAAATGCATTATGAAACATGGAAATACATCCATACTGAATGCATTATCAAATCCACCCATATTGTACAGCTCCAACAGTTTGCTAGAAAGTATTTTCTTTGAATTCCTCTATTCTGAATAGAACCAGCAGCAGCCAGCCAGTCTGCCAGCCAGAGTCAGTGTCATGGCTCCCATCCACTATAGCAGAATAGAACTGCTAGAATGGAGTGGCTGGCTGCCTGAGATGACTCATCCTCCATTGATGAGCAGCACAGCCATCCATTCCACCTCAGGGAACCAGGCCCAGGTAGCACAGAGCTCTCCTCTCGTCTTCTTTCCCCCTCACACGGCCCTCCCGCCTGGGCTGGGCTTTCTCTCCTCTCCCCCTCTCCCCCGACATGCAGCCTCCAGCAGGTCTAAAGCTTAAATTAGAGGCTTGGCGCTGGGCCAGGTGAACAGGCTCTCTCAGTAGACTGCTACATAACAGGCAGGCTGCCATTCATTCTGCTCGAAGACTGGGACTGAGTGAGTCACATTCATAGTAGAGAGGGGTTGAGGTCTAGTACACTGGCTATGCCTGTTGGTTTTTACGAATGAGAGTGCCGAAATGTATTTCGTTTGTTCATGAACATGACGTAACAACGTGTAGCATTGTGCATCGCCGTAGCAATAGCGTTCTTGCATAATCATATGCAATAGGTTCAATATGCATAATACAACGTGTACACTATAAACATCATGAACCGAGTCACCAGAACTCTGTCACATAGAAAGGGCAAAATAACGAAATCTCTAGTTTGACGTCTCTAGTTTGAATGTGTGTAGTGTGACCATCCTAATAGTCTGTCTGCTACGAGTGCAAGCATTTTCACCAGATCCAATCAAAGTGTGAGGAAAGTCAAGAGACCATGCATACAATACACACTAAGAAAAAGGGTTCCTCAAGGGTTCTTTGGTAAGGGTGATGGTTCTATGTGGAACCATAATGACTCAAATAACCGTTGCAGGCCGTCAATGGTTCTTTGCAGGTCAGAAAATGATTCTTTCCTCTTTTAGTGATAATTCAAATTAAGGGTCGGTGGCTCATTTGAATATTTGGGGGCGGGGTTTGCGCAACCGTGAGTGAGAGTGTCATTCCAGTTTGTTTTATCTGTTGTGTTGTGCCATTGCGTTTATATATGACTATGGCCAGTGGTGGTGTCTCGTAGAAGACTCAAGTATGGCCTTGTGTCAATCGAGAATGGTTATCCCAGTCATTGATTCTCAATTCTTTCCTCAGGGACTCCTGAGCTTGCACGCCTGATTCAACTTGTCAATTATTAGCACAATATAACACCTATGGAATTTCAACTCTGTCATATGGTTAACTAGAATGAAGAACTGTGGATGGTTCTTCAAAATGTTATTTGTAGAACCCGTGAGATTGAGAAAGGTTCTTGATAGAACCAACAGTTTTCTATAAAAGGTTCTACATAGCGCCAAAAGACCATAGCGGAACCCATAGCGGAACCCAAAACCAGAGCGGAACCCTTTTTAGTGCTAAAAATAAAAACAATGTATGGATCTTTTTTGTAGCACCATAAAGGTTCCATTTAGATTCTTATGCTCACGGTTCTTCATTGAACCTTCAAAAAGGGTTCTATATAGCACCAAAAATAACCTTTATTTGGCACTATATAGAAAACAATGTTTTGTGTGTACAGGTATTTCACAGCATGAGGCAGAACAATATGAAAATACAAAGCTATAACATTGATATCAACTGCTGCCGTTGATATTTGATATTTCCTTTCATTTTATAGCCTTTTATCTTGCGTTTGTTCCCCCCACATAGTGATTATATCACCTCGTCTGTGATATTGGTTCTGAGAGTGGCTCACTCATTCCTCTCTCTGTTATTACATCAGCAGTCAGAGGGTCATCTCAGCACCATATTGCACAAACTGAGTATTCTCGAAACCATCTGTTAGGTTTCTCACTGTAGACCTTGCACTGCCGCTAGCTCTCAGAATCTACTCCACGAAGCAATACCACAGAACGAATGTCCTTCACACTACAGCACCAATGTGTTTTACTGTACACAGCAGATATCTCTCGCACAAGAAAAAACAACATCTCACCTATTGTATAGCAAACGCTAATGGTATATTCCATCACAAGATACATTTAGCTAAATCTTTAAAGACGTACTAAATGTTCCCAGTGTCTTTGGGATGAGACGTTCAGCAACGTTCCAGACTTGGTTCAGTGGTTATTCGACCCGATGGGATACTACAGTTTAAGTGTTACCCAGGCTATTGTCAGTGTTTAGAATAGTACTGTCTCTATGTGCAGTGTTCCATCGGTAGTCCAGTTGCCAGGTGAGGTGAGTAGTGGCTGTGGAATGTGCACTGGGCATGTCTGTTTAGTCTGCTCCTGAACACTGTGAAGGAGATGCTATGTTATTTTCTTGGCTGGCATGGCATTGACACTACTCTAGGACCAGGTGTGTGTGTGTGTGTGTGTGTGTGTGTGTGTGTGTGTGTGTGTGTGTGTGTGTGTGTGTGTGTGTGTGTGTGTGTGTGTGTGTGTGTGTGTGTGTGTGTGTGTGTGTGTGTGTGTGTGTGTGTGTGTGTGTGTGTGTGTGTGTGTGTGTGCCTACGTCCGTGCCTGCGTTTGTGTGCACGTTGACGTATGTGTGACCGGGCCCGTTAGAAAAGAACAGAAGACAAGGTTAGAAGGATTACGTCATCCGAGTGATTTATGCAGTCGTCTTTTAAAAGGGATTGTGTCTCCAGAGAAGTTGAAACCGTGATAAGATCTCAAGTCTTTTGATGTATGCGTTTTGCATAAATGACGATGAATCCTTTGGCAGAAATGAACACGGTCTGTGTGATTTCATGGTGGTACCATTCGGACTGAAACACACACCGTCCATTTCAAAAGAGTGAAGCGGAATGGAGAGGTGAGACCAGCAGCGTGACCTTACCTGACTGCGTAATAGATGACAGTTTTGTTTATGTTGACAAAATGTAAGCTGAGTGGCAGATAGTGAACTGTCACTAAACAGAGCTGCTAACTAGGGGTCATTGTTACTGATTGCTGACACAGTACACAAGTGATACACACACACACACACGCACACGCACACGCACACGCACACGCACACACACACACACACACACACACACACACACACACACACACACACACACACTGACATGATTGTGGACTATACACACGGAGCTCAGTCACCACGTCACAGGACAACAACTTCAACCGTCCCCCAACCAGACAGGATGCTGTTCAAGTCAGCAGGAATGGTTGGTTGAGCAGGCTGGGTTGAGTCCATGAGAATTAACATACAATACAGGGTATTCTCAGCCGTGTCTCATCTCTGCATGTCTTCACAATTGTCTGAGAAGTGCTCTGGGGGTGCCCTACTTACAGGGCAAAACATGAAAGATGCCATCACTGAGTTCTTATCACAAAGCAGGGATCTTACAAACATCTGATGTATAGTAACGTGCATTCAGCAGACTTACAGTAGTCAAGTTCTTCTTGTCGTAAAGCAGAGATCAGAAAAACCTCTCAACCTACAGTAGAATGTATCATACACACTCAGTTAGCTGTTTCTCTCTGATCTTCTACAGCAAGACTCTCCTAACCTCAAATCAGTTACAGGCATTATCTACCAGATACAGTCACAGTTTATCTGATTTGGAGTCAGTAACAGGCCGTGTCCTAACACACACACACGTGCCCTTAGACAGGATATGGCAGTTTTCTCCACTCTAGTCACAACATCCATATCCATTTCTATAAACCATGATCTCCTACTCATGGAAAACAGAGACACACAGACATACTTTTGTAATGGTTTCCGTTCATGTTGGCTTGCCTGACATGACTGGAGCGTTCCAGTCATGTGAGCTGTGATGGAATGCTAACTGCTGGGACCTCATGACCTGTACTGTCCACCTCAGGCATGTTCTGTACAACATGTGGCCTTCTGTTAGCTAGTTATAATAGCAGTACATCATTACTGTCGCCAGTAATACAGTAACTCAAGCATGCTGACTGCAGGGTGTGCAAAGCTGGGCCACCTGATGCAGAGCACAAGCAGGTCAGATGAGGAGCTGGGAGAGAGATAGGGGATCTGGTCATGCCGCCCGCTGAAGCAGATTGTAAACGGAGGTCCCTGAGTCCTTGCCAACAAACTATCCAAGCATTATTTTGTGTTCAACAACACACATTCTGACCAGTGGACTGAGGGTCAGGAATACACCCTCCCCAGCATGAATGTCACCGCTGCTGCTGTGGGGGGGGGGGTGCAGGAGGGTACTGCTGACCCCAGAACTGTGGGAGTTTAAGGCAGTTGGAAAGAAGGAGATGTACACAGCATGTGCGAAGGTGTCGAACGAATGTTCTCTGGCGAAGGTGAGGTCAATGGGTCGTGCCGAGTTGCTTGGTCCAGACACTTCCCCAGACGGCTGCTGGCTGTCGTTGTACGAGCTGCCAATTGACAAACGCACAGCTGACCTCCGACGGAGGATCATACACGGGGCGATAGCCCCTGGTGCGTCTCGATCTAAGCGTTGGGGGAAGGGTTGTCCATTTTATACGTTAGCTCATCTCTTCGTACAGTGTCCAAGACTGGTAAGAATGTTCACTCTGCTAACTAGCTGGTTCTTGGCGGAGGTGTTCTCTTCCAGGCTGTTCATTCTAGGACTGAAATACAGGTTCAGACACAGGAGCGGTAGTCCTGCTAAACCTTCTGACAGGAGAAGCCAGGTGGACCATCTGGAAGACCAGGTAGAACTGTCAGCTGTACAGGAGTCTGTGAATGTGGTGGACAATGTCGGGGGGGTTACATTAATACCATCATTTTTTTTTTTTAACATAACGAAGTTACTGTTCCAATTTGACTAATAATATTACAATTACTGATCAAAGAAGTCAGTTGTTACTTTTGTTATCATTCCCTTCCTATTGTAGTTATTGATCCAGATAAATATTTGTGATTATGGTTCCCTCTCTGTTGACGCATTATAAAATAATCCCCCTGCCCCAGATTCAAGTTGTTTTCGTCCTCTAGCCAAGTTCCTGTTAACACACACTACTACTACTAACAGCTTTAGTTAGGGAGGTGAAAAATGGCCGAAGCGTCTAAAACATTCACTTTCTCAGAGTGGAAGTACTCCCATTACTTTGATTTGTAGGACAAAATGACAAGAATATAACTGCAAAACTGTGCCCAGGCAAGAAACATCTCTCCACTGCTATCAACACAACTTCCAATCTCTTTAAGCACCTGCAAAGGCAACACGCCAACACAAAACTCTTAGCGGAAGACCCCCGAGACCTGACCACTGCTGCTGAAGATGACTGTAGGCCTACCTCATCCAAACAAGGCTTGATTTGAGTCGTTCAGGAGGACAGGCTGTAACCCAGGGAGAGCTGAACAAGCTAGTAGCTGAGTATCTAGTAGAGGAAATGCTGCCCTCATCCACGGTATAATCTGTCATTATTAGGCTACTTGTGTTGGTGTATAGGCGTATGTAATATAACTTTGACATTGTTTACAATGAGTGAGGACACGCAATGTTTAGGTGTAATGCAAAAGTTATATAAATGTAACCAATTACTTTTCCCAGGGAGTTAATGCGAAAAGTAATTAGTTATTGTTGAAAGAATTAACGAATAATAGGCAATATATTACTTTTTTAAAGTGATTACTCCACCACTGGTCGTGGGCATGCTCAAGGGGTTGGTGGCAACAAGACTGAAGGTGGAGTATGCCTACTACAGTTTTGTTGGGAATCTTAGGCTCTTCATCCATACATAGGGTCATCAGGGGGTGTTGTGCTCTGTTGACGATGAGGGGGATCTGCACTTGTCTTTTTTTTAAATCTGCCCAAACTTCTGTTTTTCTTACAGGCTGGTACACATCAGCGCGGTTGTACATGACGGTTGAATGTTGATGTACTGTACGGTCTTGACCCAATAAAGTTTTTTTTTCTCTCTCTCTCCTCCCTTCCTTCTCCCCATTTCATCTATCTCTGTCTGGTGAGGGCTTTTCAGTTGTACCAACACAGTATATCACCACAAGCTAGGGGTCCAACCCATTGTTGGCAAACACTTCCATTTCTTCCCCATGAAACTTTTTCAAATGGAAGAAATCATCAATCCAGTTCTACAATTGCTCAGTGCCCTCTATCTGACCCTGAGGCATCAATTTTAATGTTGAATTCATCCATTCATAAATATATATATATAATTTTTGTATTTATTTTTTATTGTTGGACATAAGACCGTAAAAACACCAGGAAATTAGCTCCAAGTGATTTTAATTTTGGAAATCTTCCCAAGTATTCCCACGCATAATAGAGAGACGTGATCGGATACATTTTTTTACATTTTAGTCATTTAGCAGACACTCTTATCCAGAGTGACTTACAGCACTGAATGCATACATTTATGTACTATTTATGTACTATTTATGTACTATGGATACAAATGTTAGCAAGGTTAGAAATGATTATGTTTCAGTCAAATATTATATCTGTTTGTCTATGCGGCTGAATCTCGTTGATGATCCCTGGGCTAGATTCTCTTCTGAACAACAAGATCAGTGAGCAAGGAAACCCAAACACGACACCACCTTCTTTTACAAACTTCTCAGCGCCGCACCCCGCAGCACGGCGGAAGACGTCTACTTGTTTGATGCATGCTTAAACCAACATCCAAACGGCATAGTTTGATTTCTTTGAACTGCGCTTCTGCTGCTCAGATCATGCTTCCACGCTACAGTCGAGACGATGGGGCCTGCCACCTGCAATGTCATAACCGATGATGGCACCGTGGTGAGACTTCAAAGGTGGATAGATTCTGCTGCTGTAGATGCGCTAGTTATTGGTACACTGACAAATTAAAATAGGTCTCTCGTACTTTTCACTGACTTAATTGTCCTTATGTTGTTCGTGTCATCAGATAGTTACAATATGGAGACAATTTCACAATGTTTCATAGTAATTCACAATAATCGATAAGTGATGGGTACACCAATCAGCATATCAGCAGATAGCTAAACTCTAAAAGTAGGGGTTCAACAAAGGTTCTTCAAAGATCCTCGAAGTTCTTCAAAGAAGCTTATGGTTCTTGGCACTGAAAATTGCCCCAAAAGGTTTTTCAAAGAACTCCATAGGAGGTGGGGTTCATCGAGGAACCTCCTTAGTTGGTGTGGGTTTTTGCAAGAACCTAACTACCCAACTGAAACATTTCGATTTGAATTTGAAAGGGGGCAAAAGCCGGCACTTAACTGAAAAATGTAAAGAGCTCCTCAGTTTAAGGTAAAGTTTGTCCCTTATATGATCTAAATTGATATTGTTTTATTATGATACCATCGATCTTTTCAGGGCTCGAGAGTGGTGCAGCGGGGCTCCCGGGTAGCGCAGCGGTCTAAGGCGCTGCATCTCAATGCTAGAGGCGTCACTACGAGACCCTGGTTCGATTCCAAGCTGTATCACAACCAGACGTGATTGGGATTCCCATAGGGCGGAGCACAATTGGCCCAGCGTTGTTCATGTTAGGGTTTGGCCGGGGTAGGCCGTTATTGTAAATAAGAATTTGTTCTTAACTGGCTTGCCTAGCTAAATAAAGGTTACATTTAAAATCTTAAAATATATATATTTTTTTATATTTGTGCAAATCTTTCTAAAACAGAAAATGGACACAATTCAATGGATATCAATCAATAAAGAGGTAAGAATATGTATGCTATAACAATATGTTGAAGGCTAGCTGTATTGGGTGCAGATGACTGAACTGCTCTCTTTTGTGTCTGTCTCTACAGGTATACAGACGAGGAGGCATACAAAGGTATGTCAATTGGTATTGGTATGTTATGCAGATCACATGTTACAGTTGAAGTCGGAAGTTTACATACACCTTAGCTAAATACATTTAAACTCAGTTTTTCACAATTCCTGACATTTAATCCTAGTAAAAATTCCCTCTCTTAAGTCAGTTAGGATCACTACTTTATTTTAAGAATGTGAAATGTCGGAATAATAGTAGAGAGAATTATTTATTTCAGCTTTTATTTCTTTCATCACATTCCCAGTGGGTCAGAAGTTTACATACACTCAATTAGTATTTGGTAGCATTGCCTTTAAATTGTTCAACTTGGGTCAAACGTTTCAGGTAGCCTTCCACAAGCTTCCCACAATAAGTTGGTTGAATTTTGGCCCATTCCTCCTGACAGAGCTGGTGTAACTGAGTCAGGTTTGTAGGCCTCCTTGCTCACACACACTTTTTCAGTTCTGCCCACACATTTTTCATAGGATTGAGGTCAAGGCTTTGTGATGGCCACATCAATACCTTGACTTTATTGTCCTTAAGCCATTTTGCCACAACTTTGGAAGTATGCTTGGGGTCATTGTCCATTTGGAAGACCCATTTGCAACCAAGCTTTAACTTCCTAACTGATGTCTTGAGATGTTGCTTCAATATATCCACATAATTTTCCATCCTCATGATGCCATCTATTTTATGAAAAGCACCCCCACAACTTGATGCTGTCACCTCCGTGCTTCACGGTTGGGATGGTGTTCTTCGGCTTGCAAGCCTCCCCCCTTTTCCTCCAAACATAACAATGGTCATTATGGCCAAACAGTTCTATTTTTGTTTCCTCAGACCAGAGGACATTTCTCTAAAAAGTACAATCTTTGTCCCCATGTGCAGTTGCAAACCGTAGTCTGGCTTTTTTATGGCGGTTTTGGAGCAGTGGCTTCTTCCTTGCTGAGCGGCCTTCCAGGTTATGTCGATATAGGACTCGTTTTACTATGGATATTGTAACAGCTTTCTTCCATAGGTGAAGGAGAGGACCAAAGTGCAGCGCGGCTAGTGTTCAACATGTTTAATAAAAGAACAAGTGAAACACTACAAACAACATACAAAATAACAAAATGTGCAAAACCGATACAGACCTATCTGGTGCAGAACACAAACACAGAGACAGGTAACAAACACCCACAAAATCCCAACACAAAACAAGCCTCCTATATATGAGTCTCAATCAGAGACAACGACTACCATCTGTCTCTGATTGAGAACCCACACTAGGCTGACATAGAAACAGACAAACTAGACACACAACATAGAATTCCCACCCAGCTCACGTCCTGACCAACTAAACACATACAAAACAACAGAAAACAGGTCAGGAACGTGACAGAACCCCCCCCTCAAGGTGCGAACTCCGGGCGCACCCCTAAAACTCAAGGGGAGGGTCTGGGTGGGCATCTGTCCGCGGTGGCGGCTCCGGCGGTGGACGAGGGCACCACTCCGCCATTGTCTTTGTCCACCTCCTTAGCGTCCCTTGAGTGGCGACCCTCGCCCCCGACCATGGTCCAGGAACCTTCACCAACTCCCCTCTATAATAGAGGAGACAACTCAGGACAGAGAGGTAGTTCAGGACAAAGAGGTAGCTCAGGACAGAGAGGTAGCCCAGGACAGAGAGGTAGCTCAGGCCAGAGGGACAACTCCGGACTAGTGGCAGCTCCGGACTGAGTGGCAGCTCCGGACTGAGTGGCAGCTCATGACTGGAGGGCAGCTCATGACTGGAGGGCAGCTCATGACTGAAGGGCAGCTCATGACTGGAGGGCAGCTCATGACTGGAGGGCAGCTCATGACTGGAGGGCAGCTCATGACTGGAGGGCAGCTCATGACTGGAGGGCAGCTCATGACTGGAGGGCAGCTCATGACTGTAGGGCAGCTCATGACTGAAGGGCAGCTCATGACTGGCTGGCAGCTCTGGCAGCTCCTGACTGGCTGGCGTCTCTGGCAGCTCCTGACTGGCTGGCGGCTCTGGCAGCTCCTGACTGGCTGGCGGCTCTGGCAGCTCCTGACTGGCTGGCGGCTCTGGCAGCTCCTGACTGGCTGGCGGCTCTGGCAGCTCCTGACTGGCTGGCGGCTCTGGCAGCTCCTGACTGACGGACGGCTCTAGCGGCTCCTGACTGACGGACGGCTCTAATGGCTCGGGACAGACGGGCGGCTCTAATGGCTCGTGGCAGACGGATGACTCAGATGGCGCTGGGCAGACGGATGGCTCAGACGGCGCTGGGCAGACGGATGGCTCAGATGGCGCTGGGCAGACGGATGGCTCAGATGGCGCTGGGCAGACGGATGGCTCAGACGGCGCTGGGCAGACGGATGGCTCAGACGGCGCTGGGCAGACGGATGGCTCAGACGGCGCTGGGCAGACGGATGGCTCAGACGGCGCTGGGCAGACGGACGGCTCAGACGGCGCTGGGCAGACGGACAGTTCAGACGGCGTTGGGCAGACGGGCAGTTCAGGCGCCGCTGGGCAGACGGGCAGTTCAGGCACCGCTGGGCAGACGGCAGACTCTGGCCGGCTGAGACGCACTATAGGCCTGATGCGTGGTGCCGGAACTGGAGGTACCGGGCTGAGGGCACGCACCTCAGGGCGAGTGCGGGGAGGAGGAACAGGGCTCTGGAGATGCACTGGAAGCCTGGTGCGTGGTGTAGGCACTGGTGGTACTGGTCTGGGGCGGGAAGGTGGCGCCGGATATACCGGACCGTGAAGGAGGACACGCGCTCTTGAGCACCGAGCCTCTCCAACCTTACCAGGTTGAATGGTCCCCGTAGCCCT
Source organism: Salvelinus namaycush (assembly GCF_016432855.1). Lineage (NCBI taxonomy): Eukaryota > Metazoa > Chordata > Actinopteri > Salmoniformes > Salmonidae > Salvelinus > Salvelinus namaycush. The sequence goes on along the minus strand of NC_052335.1, from coordinate 4,920,232 downwards.
GCCAGTGCGGCGAGGTGGAACAACCCGCACTGGGCTATGCAGGCGAACCGGGGACACCACCTGTAAGGCTGGTGCCATGTACGCCGGCCCGAGGAGACGTACTGGAGGCCAGATATGTTGGGCCGGCTTCATGACATCCGGCTCGATGCCCAACCTAGCCCTCCCAGTGCGGCAAGGTGGAATAGCCCGCACTGGGCTAAGCACGCGTACTGGGGACACCGTGCGCTTTACCGCATAACACGGTGTCTGACCAGTACGACGCCCTCTCACTCCACGGTAAGCCCGGGGAGTTGGCTCAGGTATCCAACCCGGCTTCGCCAAACGCCCCTTTAGCCCCCCCCCCAAGAAATTTTTGGGTGAGCCTCTCGGGCTTCCAGCCTCTCTTTCGTGCTGCCTCCTCAATCCAGCGCTCCTGGGCTGTGGCTGCCTCCTTCTCCTCCCAAGAGTGGCGATTCTCTCCCACCTTTGCCCAGGGTCCTTTTCCGTTTATGATTTCCTCCCATGACCATTCCTCCTGGCACCGCTGCTGCTGTTGCTGCTGCCCGTTGCCACGCTGCTTGGTCCGGGATTGGTGGGTGTTTCTGTAACGGCTTTCTTCCATAGGTGAAGGAGAGGACCAAAGTGCAGCGCGGCTAGACCTATCTGGTGCAGAACACAAACACAGAGACAGGTAACAAACACCCACAAAATCCCAACACAAAACAAGCCTCCTATATATGAGTCTCAATCAGAGACAACGACTACCATCTGTCTCTGATTGAGAACCCACACTAGGCTGACATAGAAACAGACAAACTAGACACACAACATAGAATTCCCACCCAGCTCACGTCCTGACCAACTAAACACATACAAAACAACAGAAAACAGGTCAGGAACGTGACAGATATAGATACTTTTGTACCTGTTTCCTCCAGCATCTTCACAGGGTCCTTTGCTGTTGTTCTGGGTTTGATTTGCACTTTTCGCACCAAAGTACGTTCATCTCTAGGAGACAGAACGCATCCCCTTCCTGAGTGGTATGATGGCTGCGTGGTCCCATGGTGTTTATACTTGCGTACTATTGTTTGTACAGATGAATGTGGTACCTTCAGGCATTTGGAAATTTCTCCCAAGGATGAACCAGACTTGTGGAGGTCTACAATTTATTTTCTGAGGTCTTGGCTGATTTCTTTTGATTTTCCCATGATTTCAAGCAAAGAGGCACTGAGTTTGAAGGTAGGCCTTGAAATACATCCAGAGGTACACCTCCAATTGACTCAAATTATGTCAATAAGCCTATCAGAAGCTGCTAAAGACATGACATCATTTTCTGGAATTTTCCAAGCTGTTTAAAGGCACAGTCAACTTGGTGTATGTAAACTTCTGACCCACTGGAATTGTGATACAGTGAATTATTGTAATGGGGTGCGTGCTGGTGGCAGGGAAGTCAGGCGCAGGAGAACGAACTTGGTATGAACGGAGTATTTAATGAATGCTCACAAACTCCACAAACCAACATATACAAAATAAAGAAAGTGGGTAAATAAAACCCATCGCAAACCATAACATACATAGCACCTATACATACAATGAACAATCACCGACAAAGACATGAGGTAGAACAGAGGGTTAAATACACAACATGTAATGATGGGATTGAAACCAGGTGTGATGTGAGACAAGACAAAACCAATGGAAAATGAAAAATGGATCAGCGATGGCTGAAAGGTCGGTGACGTCGACCGCCGAACACCGCCCGAACAAGGAGAGGGACCAACTTCGGCGGAAGTCATGACAATTATAAGTGGAATAATCTGTCTGTAAACAATGGTTGGAAAAATTACTTGTGTCATGCACAAAGTAGATGTCCTAACCGACTTGCCAAAACTATAGTTTGTTAACAATAAATTTGTGGAGTCGTTGAAAAACGAGTTTTAATAACTCCAACCTAAGTGTATGTAATCTTCCGACTTCAACTGTACCTCTTCAATGAATATCCCATAGGCCTCTACATTATGGACAAGGTATGTGTATGAAAACCATGATCAAAACTGTTTTTTTCTCCATTCACATTCACCACAACAACCAAGGTTTGAATACTGTTGTGTGCATATTTTATTAATCATCTGTATAATTACTATTTTTTGGAAACACAGATTTCACCTCTGATGAATATAACAGGAAACCTGTTCGATCACCATGCACTGCAAAATCATTCTGGCTATGGATACGGAGAACATCAACACATTAACATCAACACGCCAGAGGATAAACTCATTGGATTTGGGGCTCTGCTGGGAGTTTACCAAATTTCTTTTTTTTAAGATTCTGCTTTGCCACTAGAATCATAATAAACACTGACAATAAAAACATGGCGTTATTGTTAAAGCTATGATGACTTACTCATATCTAAGAAACTGGAAATAATGCAGAATCCTGGTGTTTAATATTGATCAATGTTACTCCTCATCTCTCCACTATGATCGTCGATGTGAAGTGAGTGTTTGGTTGCAAAATGGTGCTACACGTTGGTGGTAGAGGAGGTTGGCACTTTGAGATGTAAAGTGAATACGAATCATAAATGCACTCAGCTAGCTTGTTCATTTTCATCGGAAAGCACAGGACACAGAATGTCCTTTTTGAAACATGACAGCGTTTATAAATGGAGCGAAGAGTGTCATTTCCCAGGGGAATTGTGTGTGTGTCTGTGTGTGTGTTTACAGTCCTGCATGGTGTGTTCCCTTGGGGATGGAGACAGGGTTGCCATGGCAGCAGCTTGAATGTTCACAGCAGTGTGTATGTGTGTGTGCATGCATGTGTGTGTCTGTGTGTGTGTGTGTGTGTGTGTGTGTGTGTGTGTGTGTGTGTGTGTGTGTGTGTGTGTGTGTGTGTGTGTGTGTGTGTGTGTGTGTGTGTGTGTGTGTGTGTGTGTGTGTGTGTGTGTGTGTGTGTGTGTGTGTGTGTGTGTGTGTGTGCATGCGTGTGTGTGTGCATGATCATGATTGAGGCTGGTGCAAGACAAGAACAATGTGCCCAACATAATTTCACAACCTTTCATAATTATTATGGAACAGAGAGGTCTACCAGCACTTTTCAACCGCAAAAAATGCCTATATAACATGCCTATATAGTAATTACATGACATGTATTACATTACCATAAACATAACCTTTGAGCCTTGTTAACCCTGGTTAACCCTTTTGCATCAAAACACAGACTGACAATGTAGAAAACTATTTTCCCTGATCTCCTGTCTGCTAGACCAGGTTAATGTTCCCTACAATCATTGGACAAAACTGGCAGTGTATTGAAATATAACAACTTGTCCGAACAGTAAGTTCTTGTGGCCCTCCAGAGCTTGTAGGCAGCTCTTACTCTTCCTAAAATTAGCTAATACCAGTTAGACAAACTCCATAAAGACTCTGGGCCTTCCCTGTCATCTTCAATCAAGCCTTGTCACAGACAAACCTGTCTCTGTGGATCAACTCACATCACTCCCTATAAACCGGCAGGTTCTCAATGGCCTGTTGGATCACGTGGGCTTGTCTGTGACTGTTGAATACTGACTTGCTGGCCTAGAGTCGTGTCGCTAAATACAGACTTACTCATTAGTTTAAGAATACATGTGATGTGATGAAAGGGTTGTTTTGTGTCTGTTTTTGGTAGTGATGGGACACATGGACACACACACACACACACACACACTCACACGCAGAGGCGCACACACACACACACACACACACACACACACACACACACACACACACACACACACACACACACACACACACACACACACACACACACACACACACACGATGGTTAATTACATCTATTGGTAGTGATGGGACACAGGAGAGAGAAAATATTAAAGGGCTTATTATTCATTTTGCTGGGGTTGTGGTCACCCAAATAGTTCCATTGTTCCCACCAGAATAAAATGTAAAAAGCAAACATAAGCTACTGAAACACACAAAGTGGAACAGCAAATAGGTCTACTGCACTTTCACACTTAGACTGTATACTGCAGCCTATTCTAAACAGTATGCTCTTAGGCTTTTATGGTAAGTTAATGCATGACACATTCAGTCATTTCACTCCAACTTAATCAAATATGCTAGCAGAACAGGACACAAGTGTATCTCCTCTTTATAGTCGGTCCATTTGGAAGACTTAAGCCTCCAGCCACTGTTGTATATTTTCATTTGTTAGGCTTTTCTGCGTTACTATCGTTAATCTCTCTCGACCTATGAGTGAGTCATTCAGTGAGATGACAGAGCCGCCACACAGCCTGTTTCTGCTGTCTGGCTCGATGAGATGAGGGAGAGATTCAAGCAACTGACGCCCATGAGGATGGCTCCCCCAAGCTAACAGCAATGACTGTCTCCACAGAACATCTCCTCCGTGGAACCCACCACTGTATATTAACACAATCACCCACTCAGACAGCCACGCTTACACAAACAGACACACACAATCCCTGTGCAGCCCGCAACCTTACAAAAAAATAGAACTCATAACACAACGACGTACCTACTCAGACATTTGCATACCAAACTTGTGATACTTTGAATAAGGCCACATTTCCATTTTGATTCATGTTCTATTGTTGAGGCATCAAAGGATTTGGGGCTGAGGCCAACATGTCAAATTAGGGTCAATGGAAATGCCAGCGTTAATTTGATTGTAGAAGTTGTCCTGCAGGGTTTCTTCACCCCAATGCTGACTGGTTGGTTTCCCCCTCCGACTTCAGCAAAGGCCTCATCGTTTTCAACCCCGAACATTTCCCTGCGCTGTTCTAAGTATATAAGATGCTTATGAAGTTATAAAGTTACAAAGTGCTGAGATAGGACAAAAACTGCACACTGTTGGTTTAGATGCTCCCAGACAGTGTTTATGGTCGATACGTTGCTATAATAAACTCTCGGATCATCCTAACAATGGGCAGCTTCCTAATTAAGTGCTCACTTATGCCTATCTCAAGCACATTAGGATGTTGCTGTCTGAGTTGGGTCATACTGTCTGGGGACAGTACCTGATACACAAAGCATTCCTAACGCATCCATAGAAGCACAAAATAATTATGACGCAGCCATAACATCGAGCATCAGGGTTCCCACTCTCCCGTTCTTCGACGTTGAGATGAAAATAAACCGCACTGACATTATTGGTCTATGTGACCCATGAGACATGCAGTGGAACAGCCTTTTGTCGTGATAGTGTAAGACACAGACATCAGGTTAGAATCAGCCTCCGGTGTCTCTCTTCACACTGTTGAACCCATACAGCCCTCGCTCCATCTTCTGTTGTGACAGCCAGGGAGACAAATGCTTACTGTTCTGCCAAGCTTAAGATCTGTGGTTATGGGGCTACAAGTAAGTAAGGAGCTGTGCCCTCTTAGCACTGCTCCCTGGGATGTTGTCAGGTGGTTTGCTCTCAAAGTGCTAGTTTGTTTTGAGTTTGAATCCTCAGTCCATCTGCTTTACAGACAGGGAGACACATTTTTTACTGGCGAGCACAAGATCTGAAAAGGTATGCAATGTGTAGGCCTGTAAGGTTAGGGGCGGCAGGTAGCCTAGTGGTTAGAGCGTTGGACCAGTAACCTAAAGGTTGCCGGATCAAATCCTTGAGCGGTAAAAGTTTAAACATCTGTTGTTCTGCACCTGAACAAGGCAGTTTTTAACCCACTGTAAGCCGTCATTGTAAATAAGAATTTGTCCCTCACTGACTTGTTAAATAAAGGTCAAAAATAATTATGTAAGTCTAGAGCTATGGTCCTAAGCAGTGGTCCCTGACATGTTGCTGACCCACTCTCTCAGATGGTCTGCTCTCAAGTGTAAGTATTAATGAAAGTGGTGCTTTCGATAGGAAGGATGGTGCTAGTCTGCTTCTGCTGTAACAATAAAGAAACACTGTCCTAGAGCATTCCATGGCGAGGAGTTCTGAAATAGAATAGCTGCTCTGCATGCTCTCAATTAGTAGATTGTTATTGACATGTAGGACCTTGTCCGTGGTCGACAGATCTGATTGCACGTTGATAGGCCTATCCTATGGCCTAATACAGCTGTAATTTGTGTCGACATTGTTTGAGTGTCATTGTTGTGTTGTAATTCAATGTGACCAGCCTCTGTCACAAACAGGTCACAGAGGAAAGAAAGGGACGGAAATATGAGCGTAGTCATATCATCACTGTAACATCATCCTCACCTCTCTCTCTCTCTCCCTATCTCTTGATCTTCCTCTCTCTCTCACTCTTCCTCCTGCTCTCAGGTGAAAGCTGGCTTGCGGTCCCTACGAAGGTGCGAGGTCTGGGCCAGAATGTGGCACACGTACGTACTCATCCCCAAAATAACCTCTTTTACACTCAGTTGAAAGTGAGAGCCGTTGCAGCTGCTCTACCCAATAGACTGACTCACTTCTGGCAAACGTCAGCTAAAGCAGACAGCAAGGTCTGAATCATGGGTATTCAAGATATCAAAATAAACCCATGGGTGACTTCTGAGGGTTGATTTCATGCGAGGGGAGGCAGAGTTGTGCAAGGAGTAAGAGATGCAGGGGGGATGGGGCGGAGGAAGAAAGTCTATTTTTTTTAAACAGTCGAAAAGACAAGTGAGAATGTTTATGACAAGGTGTCAATTGAAAAAGGTGATAGAAGTACACAACGTGGCTCCTTATGTGGGTAAAAAGTTTGTACGAAATTATGATAAATAAGTCCTGCTGAATATATCCATATTAGAATGCTTTGCATTGTTACAAAGAGCAGACTGCAGAAAAACACTTGATGGACCGACCGTTTTCGGTTTGAAACATTTCGAATGTTTATCTTTCTTTGATCTCCTTAATGACGAGGAAGTAATACCTAAATGCCTCCATGTCTTTTTATATGGTAGCTGTCTGGCTGACAGACAGCCTTAAGGTGTCCGCATGCTTCCCAGATGAAACAATTTGGAAGAGTTTGTGCATATATTATGAACGAGATTTTGGGACGTTTTTGTAAGTTTTGGACTTTAGTGAGGTTTTTTCCCGGCTGTTTCCCGGCACACACCATTTTTTTCTGGAGGCAAGCCGAAGTTCAGAGCTGAAGTATACAAATCAAATCAAATCACATTGTATTTGTCACATACACATGGTTAGCAGATGTTAATGCGAGTGTTGCGAAATGCTTGTGCTTCTAGTACCGACAATGCAGTAATAACCAACGAGTAATCTAACCTAACAATTTCACAACAACTACCTTATACACATAAGTGTAAAGGAATGAAGAATATGTACATAAAAATATATGAATGAGTGATGGTACAGAACGACATAGGCAAGATGCAGTAGATGGTATCGAGTACAGTATATACAAATGAGATGAGTAATGTAGGATATGTAAACACATAAAAGTGGCATTGTTTAAAGTGGCTAGTGATACTGTCACGCCCTGACCTTAGAGAGCCTTTTTATGTCTCTATTTGGTTTGGTCAGGGTGTGATTTGGGTGGGCATTCTATGTTCTTTATTTCTAGGTTTTGTGTTTCTATGTTTTGGCCGGGTATGGTTCTCAATCAGGGACAGCTGTCTATCGTTGTCTCTGATTGGGAATCATACTTAGGCAGCCTGTTTTGCCACCTTAGGTTGTGGGATGTTGTTTTTTGTTAGCTCTGTGTAGCCTACGGAACGTGACGTTCGTTGTTCTTTTGTTGTTTTGTTTGAAGTTCGGATTTAATAAAGAATCATGAACACGTACCATGCTGCACCTTGGTCCACTTCTTCCGACGAGCGTTACAGAACATCCCACCACAAACGGACCAAGCAGCATGGTAAGGAGGACTGGACATTGGAGGACATCCTGGATGGCAAAGGATCCTGGACGTGGGAGGAGCTCCTGGCCGGAAGGGATCGCCTCCCATGGGAACAGGTGGAAGCAGCTAGGAAGGCAGAGGCAGCTAGAAAGGGGGCACAGCGTTACGAGAGGACACGGCTAGCACGGAAGCCCGAGGAGCCACTCCCCCCAAAAATTGTGGGTGGGCACACGAGGAGATTGGCTGAGTCAGGTTGGAGACCTGAGCCAACTCCTCATGCTTACCGTGGGGAGAGTGTGACTAGTCAGGCACCATGTTATGCGGCTCTGCGCAGTGTGTCTCCAGTGCGCACTCATAGCCCGGTGCGCTATATTCCAGCTCCCCGCATCGGCCGGGCTAGAGTGGGCATCCAGCCAGGACGGATGGTGCCGGTTCAGTGCATCTGGCCTCCAGTGCGTCTCTTCGGTCCAGGATGTCCTGCGCCGGCTCTACGCACAGTGTCTCCGGTGCGCTCTCACAGCCCAGTGCGTCCTGTGCCAACGCCCCGCAGTTGCCGGGCTAGGGTGAGCATCCAGCCAGGACGGGTTGTGCCAGCTCTGCTCTCCAGACCTCCAGTGCGTCTCCACGGCACAGTGATGATCCATGGCGCGAAGCCTCCAGTGATGATCCATGGCACGAAGCCTCCAGTGATGATACATGGCACGAAGCCTCCAGTGATGATCCATGGCACGAAGCCTCCAGTGATGATCCATGGCAAAAAGTCTCCAGTGATGATCCATGGCACGAAGCCTCCAGTGATGATCCATGGCACGAAGCCTCCAGTGATGATCCATGGCACGAAGCCTCCAGTGATGATCCATGGCACGAAGCCTCCAGTGATGAGTCATGGCACGAAGCCTCCAGCGACGGTCTCCAGTCCGGAGCCTCCAGCGACGGTCCCCAGTCCGGGGCCCGCAACGAGGGTCCCCAGTCCGGGGCCCGTAATGAGGGTTCCCAGTACGGGGCCTGCAACGAGGGTCCCCAGTCCGGGGCCGGCAGCGAGGGTCCCCAGTCCGGGGCCCGCAACGAGGGTCCACAGTCCGGGGCCCGCAACGAGGGTCCCCAGTCCGGGGCCCGCAACGAGGGTTCCCAGTCCGGGGTCGGCAACGAGGGTCCCCGCACCAGAGGCGCCACCAAAGTGGGGTGACCCAGAGGTGGAGCGGGGTCTACGTCCCGCACCAGAGCCGCCCCTGCGGATAGATGCCCACCCAGACCCTCCCCTATAGGTTCAGGTTTTGCGGCCGGAGTCCGCACCTTTGGGGGGGTACTGTCACGCCCTGACCTTAGAGAGCCTTTTTATGTTTCTATTTGGTTTGGTCAGGGTGTGGTTTGGGTGGGCATTCTATGTTCTTTATTTCTAGGTTTTGTGTTTCTTTGTTTTGGCCGGGTATGGTTCTCAATCAGGGACAGCTGTCTATCGTTGTCTCTGATTGGGAATCATACTTTGGCAGCCTGTTTTGCCACCTTAGGTTGTGGGATGTTGTTTTTTGTTAGCTCTGCGTAGCCTACGGAACATGACGTTCGTTGTTCTTTTGTTGTTTTGTTTGGAGTTCGGATTTAATAAAGAATCATGAACACGTACCATGCTGCACTTTGGTCCACTTCTTCCGACGAGCGTTACAGATACATGTATTACATCAAGATGGCAAGATGCAGTAGATGGTATAGAGTACAGTATATACATATGAGATGAGTAATGTAGGGTATGTAAACATATAAAAGTGCCATTGTTTAAAGTGGCTAGTGATACATGTATTACATAAAGATGGCAGATGCCGTAGATGGTATACAGTATATTGATATGAGATGAGTAATGTAGGGTATGTAAACATTATATGAAGTGGCATTGTTTAAAGTGGCTAGTGATACATTTATTCATAAATTTTTACATTGTTAAAGTGGCTGGGGTTGAGTCAGTATGTTGGCAGCAGCCACTCAATGTTAGTGGTGGCTGTTTAACAGTCTGATGGCCTTGAGATAGAAGCTGTTTTTCAGTCTCTCGGTCCCTGCTTTGCACCTGTACTGACCTCGCCTTCTGGATGATAGCGGGTGAACAGGCAGTGGCTCAGGAGGTTGTTGTCCTTGAGGATCTTTATGGCCTTTCTGTGACATCGGGTGGTGTAGGTGTCCTGGAGGGCAGGTAGTTTGCCCCCGGTGATGCGTTGTGCAGACCTCACTACCCTCTGGAGAGCCTTACGGTTGTGGGCGGAGCATTTGCCGTACCAGGCGGTGATACAGCCCGACAGGATGCTCTCGATTGTGCATCTGAAAAAAAGTTCAGTTTGTGAGTGCTTTTGGTGACAAGCCGGATTTCTTCAGCCTCCTGAGGTTGAAGAGGCGCTGCTGCGCCTTCTTCACCACGCTGTCTGTGTGGGTGGACCAATTCAGTTTGTCTGTGATGTGTACGCCGAGGAACTTAAAACGTACTACCCTCTCCACTACTGTCCCGTTGATGTGGATAGGGGGGTGCGCCATCTGCTGTTTCCTGAAGTCCACGATCATCTCCTTTGTTTTGTTGACGTTGAGTGTGAGGTTATTTTCCTGACACCACACTCCGAGGGCCCTCACCTCCTCCCTGTAGGCCGTCTCGTCGTTGTTGGTAATCAAGCCTACCACTGTAGTGTCGTCTGCAAACTTGATGATTGAGTTGGAGGCGTGCATGGCCACGCAGTCGTGGGTGAACAAGGAGTACAGGAGAGGGCTCAGAACGCACCCTTGTGGGGCCCCAGTGTTGAGGATCAGCGGAGTGGAGATGTTGTTACCTACCCTCACCACCTGGGGGCGGCCCGTCAGGAAGTCCAGTACCCAGTTGCACAGGGCGGGGTCGAGACCCAGGGTCTCGAGCTTGATGACGAGTTTGGAGGGTACTATGGTGTTAAATGCTGAGCTGTAGTCGATGAACAGCATTCTCACATAGGTATTCCTCTTGTCCAGATGGGTTAGGGCAGTGTGCAGTGTGGTTGCGATTGCGTCGTCTGTGGACCTATTGGGGCGGTAAGCAAATTGGAGTGGGTCTAGGGTGTCAGGTAGGGTGGAGGTGATTATGGTCCTTGACTAGTCTCTCAAAGCATTTCATGATGACGGAAGTGAGTGCTACGGGGCGGTAGTCGTTTAGCTCAGTTACCTTAGCTTTCTTGGGAACAGGAACAATGGTGGTCCTCTTGAAGCATGTGGGTACAGCAGACTAGGATAAGGATTGATTGAATATGTCCGTAAACACACCAGCCAGCTGGTCTGCGCATGCTCTGAGGACGCGGCTGGGGATGCCGTCTGGGCCTGCAGCCTTGCGAGGGTTAACACGTTTAAATGTTTTACTCATGTCGGCTGCAGTGAAGGAGAGTCCGCAGGTTTTGGTAGCAGGCCATGTCAGTGGCACTGTATTGTCCTCAAAGCGGGCAAAGAAGTTGTTTAGTTTGTCTGGGAGCAAGACATCCTGGTCCGCGACGGGGCTGGTTTTCTTTTTGTAATCCGTGATTGACTGTAGACCCTGCCACATACCTCTTGTGTCTGAGCCGTTGAATTGCGACTCTACTTTGTCTCTATACTGGCACTTAGCTTGTTTGATTGCCTTGCGGAGGGAATAGCTACACTGTTTGTATTCGGTCATGTTTCCGGTCACCTTGCCCTGATTAAAAGCAGTGGTTCGCTCGTTCAGTTTCCGTGAATGCTGCCATCAATCCACGGTTTCTGGTTTGGGAATGTTTTAATAGTTGCTGTGGGTACGACATCGCCGATGCACTTGCTAATAAACTCGCTCACCGAATCAGCGTATTCGTCAATGTTGTTGTTTGACGCAATGCGGAACATATCCCAGTCCACGTGATCGAAGCAATCTTGAAGCGTGGAATCAGATTGGTCGGACCAGCGTTGAACAGGCCTGAGCTCGGGAGCTTCCCGTTTTAATTTCTGTCTATAGGCTGGAAGCAACAAAATGGAGTCGTGGTCAGCTTTTCCGAAGGGAGGGCGGGGGAGGGCCTTATATGCGTCGCGGAAGTTAGAATAACAATGATCCAGGGTTTTACCAGCCCTGGTTGCACAATCGATATGCTGATAGAATTTAGGGAGTCTTGTTTTCAGATTGGCCTTGTTAAAATCCCCAGCTACAATGAATGCAGCCTCAGGATATGTGGTTTCCAGTTTACATAGAGTCAAATGAAGTTCGTTCAGGGCCATCGATGTGTCTCCTTGGGGGGGAATATATGCGGCTGTGATTATAATCGAAGATAAATCTCTTGGTAGATAATGCGGTCGACATTTGATTGTAAGGAATTCTAAGTCAGATGAACAGAACAAACCTTCGTTGGTGATTGGTCAACAGTAGGGATTCTTCAATAAAGTCTTTGTTGTCATTCAACGAGAGACGACTCGTTTTCATGCAAATATTTTCATTGAGAAATACTGCACCAGGGCCTCCCGGGTGGCGCAGTGGTCTAGGGCACTGCATCGCAGCGCTAGCTGTGCCACCAGAGTCTCTGGGTTCACGCCCAGGCTCTGTCGCAGCCGGCCGCGACCGGGAGGTCCGTGGGGCGACGCACAATTGGCCTAGCGTCGTCCGGGTTAGGGAGGGTTTGGCCGGTAGGGATATCCTTGTCTCATCGCGCTCCAGCGACTCCTGTGGCGGGCCGGGCGCAGTGCGCGCTAACCAAGGGGGCCAGGTGCACGGTGTTTCCTCCGACACATTGGTGCGGCTGGCTTCCGGGTTGGAGGCGCGCTGTGTTAAGAAGCAGTGCAGCTTGGTTGGGTTGTGCTTCGGGGGACGCATGGCTTTTGACCTTTGTCTCTCCCGAGCCCGTACGGGAGTTGTAGCGATGAGACAAGATAGTAATTACTAGCGATTGGATACCACGAAAATTGGGGAGAAAAGGGGGTAAAAGAAAAAGAAAAAAGAAAAAAGAAAAATACTGCACCAAACATCATAGTTAGATGTTTAATCACGCAACGAAGATCTCCTCAGCAAAAACGTAAAAATAAATGACACATTTCTTGAGTTATCTTAGATTAATTCTGACTATTCTCAAAATGGACAAACAGTACTATTGCCGCTTTTTCTTGTTTTTAAAGCGATGGGGCGGTAGCCTAGTGGTTAGAGCGTTAGGCCAATAACCAAAAGGTTGCTAGAGCAAATCCCCAAGATGACAAGGTAAAAATCTGTTGTTCTGCCCCTGAACAAGGCAGTTAACCCACAGTTCCTAGGCCGTCATTGTAAATAAGAATTTGTTCTTAACAGACTTGCCTAGTTAAATAAAGGCTAAATAAATAAAAAATATGCGAGCACATTCGTTTGGTTCGGCTAGGTGCCAGCTGAACTGAAGCATGCTGATGCCTTCTCTCTCCAGTCTAGAGAGCAGGGCAGCGCCTCTCAGTCCCCCGGACCCGCTCTTCCCCTCTTCCTCCATGGTCTCATGGCACAGATCTAGGGTCAGCTTACCTTCCCCGAATCCTCATCTTAAAGTGGCACTCCAGTCTCCTTTTCATCTCATTTAACACCTAATTACTTAACAAAAGGCACATCTCAATAGGTGGTCCAGGTAAGTCATGACATAGCACAGGTGGGGGGGGGTTGGGCCTTTCCTCTTTTATTCTCTTTTGCTCCTCCACTGTTCCTCATGCAAGAGGGAAGCTGATGACATCACGACTTCCCATCAAAGCAACTCCTTGAAGTTTTCAGTTATGTCTAAAAAAAAAAATACTATTTTGCGCAAAAATATATTTTTACCCTTTAGTGTGTGTACTTTACTGTATTTTCATTTGGGATTTCACTTTTCAACAGGAAAATTTCAAATATCACTGGAGGACGTCTTAGGGTGGGAAACTGGTCTAAGTCTTAGGGGCAACATCTTCCTACTCCTAGTGTGGTGACTGAGTAGTGAGTAAGGACGCTCCAGGGACTTGATTCAGACAAGAGTCATCCTCACTGATGTTTGCAGTCTTGGAGGACAGATCTCTCACACACATGCTCCGAGGTGCTGGGTAGGCCTGACATTTCTCCTCAGTACAAACGTGTTTAGAGAGCGAATGTGTTTCAATCTTGTGGTTTTTCATCTCTCTACTCCTCTCTTCTCCTCTAGGAATGGATCAAACCGCCAGGGAATGGCTCAAAGTGTTTGTGGATTATTTTTCTATTTCATGCACAGCTGCTCTGTTGTCATGGATTAACAGAATCTACGGTGTAATCCAGCAGGACGTGTGTATGTTGGGCCATAGCTCGGATGTTTGAAGTTGGAGTGGGTAGGCATGTAAATTCCAAGAGCATTTGGTTAGTGATAACATTAACTCTCACTGATAACTAAAACCAAATAGAACATATTTATATGATCTAAATTCATTATATGGTAATAGTCTCTTTGATGTCTGTGAAGGACAAACAAAGCCTTTGATTGCAACCGAAGCTCCATGTATGAAATGATACAAAGAATGATCCTGGATGGGTGGGAACTGTGGCATGCGGTGGATATTGGAGCAATGCATACACTCACACGCAAACACACACACAGAGACCATATTATGTGACAGTGTGTAGGTGCATTGCATTCAGCAGCTGTTAACCACCACCACTAATATAGAAGAGACCTGTCTCTGTGTGAAAAATGTATTACCATGTAGAGTGGGTTTAGTCAGGCATGGCTGTGAGATGAGAATATCCTTCCTCGGAATATTGTGTGGAATCCTACTGCAGTTCTATAGCTGCCAGCATGTATGGGAAGAAAGGGGCAAAATGAACACTTCTGTCTGTGTCTCCCTCCCATGCAGCTGCAGGCATTCCTTTAAACGCGCCACATTCCGACATGGAATTGCTCATTCTTGCTCTCACACCCCCTTCCTTGCTCTTTCCATCAGTAGAGGGCCCAGGTCACACATAGGCCTACCAATGTCACGCACAGGTCTCACCACCTTATAGGCTATTATAGACAGATCATTAGTAATGCTTTATTACATGTTATAAGCATCAAATTACATGCTTACAACAAGTTTATTAATAATGCATTATTAATTAATGTAATGCATTACCAGACAGTCAACCTACACTGCTTAGACAATAATGTTTCCATATACACTACATGACCATGGGCAATAAAAAAATCATGGGCAATAATCAAATCAAATCAAATGTATTTATATAGCCTTCTTACATCAGCTGATATCGCAAAGTGCTGTACAGAAACCCAGCCTAAAACCCCAAACAGCAAGCAATGCAGGTGAAGAAGCACGGTGGCTAGGAAAAACTCCCTAGAAAGGCCAAAACCTAGGAAGAAACCTAGAGAGGAACCAGGCTATGAGGGGTGGCCAGTCCTCTTCTGGCTGTGCAGGGTGGAGATTAAAACAGAACATGGCCAAGATGTTCAAATGTTCATAAATGACCAGCATGGTCAAATAATAATAATCACAGTAGTTGTCGAGGGTGCAGCAAGTCAGCACCTCAGGAGTAAATGTCAGTTGTCTTTTCATAGCCGATCATTAAGAGTATCTCTACCGCTCCTGCTGTCTCTAGAGAGTTGAAAACAGCAGGTCTGGGACAGGTAGCATGTCCGGTGAACAGGTCAGGGTTCCATAGCCGCAGGCAGAACAGTTGAAACTGGAGCAGCAGCACGGCCAGGTGGACTGGGGACAGCAAGGAGTCATCATGCCAGGTAGTCCTGAGGCATGGTCCTAGGGCTCAGGTCCTCCGAGAGAGAGAAAGAAAGAGAGAAAGAGAGAATTAGAGAGAGCATACTTAAATTCACACAGGACACCGGATAAGACAGGAGACATAAACTACATAAACTACCGACACATAAACTACTGCAGCATAAATACTGGAGGCTGAGACAGGAGGGGTCAGGAGACACTGTGGCCCCATCTGATGATACCCCTGGACAGGGCCAAACAGGAAGGATATAACCCCACCCACTTTTCCAAAGCACAGCCCCCACACCACTAGAGAGATATCTTCAACCACCAACTTACCATCCTGAGACAAGGCCGAGTATAGCCCACAAAGATCTCCGCCACGGCGCCAACCCAGACAGGAAGATCACGTCAGTGACTCAACCCACTCAAGTGACGCACTCCTCCTAGGGCCGGCATGAAAGAGCACCAGTAAGCCAATAAAATTGAGTTGGTCCCCCCTTTGCTGCTATAACAGCCTCTCTTCTGAGAAGGCTTTCTACTAGATGTTGGAACATTTCTGCGAGGAATTGCTTCCATTCAGCAACAAGAGCATTAGTGAAGTCGGGCACGGTTGTTCGGCTATTAGTCCTGACTCACAGTCGGCGTTCCAATTCATCCCAAGGGTATTCGATTGGGTTGAGGTCAGGACTCTGTGCAAGCCAGCCAAGTTCTTCCACACCGAACCTTGACAAACCATTTCTGTATGGACCTCGCTTTATGCACAGAAGCATTGTCATGCTGAAACAGGAAAGAGCCTTCCCCAAACTGTTGCCACAAAGTTGGAAGCACAGAATCGTCTAGAATGTATGCTGTAGTGTTAAGATTTCCCTTCACTGGAACTAAGGGGCCTAGCCCGAACCATGAAAAACAGCCACAGACCATAATTCCTCCTCCACCAAACATTAAAGTTGGCACTACTATACCCAGATTCATTCGTCGGACAGCCAGATGGTGAAGCGTGATTCATCACTCCAGAGAACGCGTTTCTACTGCTCCAGACTTCAATGGCAGCGAGCTTTACACCACTCCAGCCGACGCTTGGCATTGCGCATGGTGATCTTAGGCTTGTGTGCGGCTGCTCGGCCGTGGAAACCCATTTCATGAAGCTCCTGACGAACAGTTATTGGGCTGACGCTGCTTCCAGAGACAGTTTGGAACTCGGTAGTGAGTGTTGTAACCCGAGGACAGATGATTTTTATACGCTACGCGCTTCAGCTCTCGGCGGTCCCGTTCTTGTGTGGCATACCACTTCGTGGCTGAGCCATTGTTGCTCCTAGACGTTTCCACTTCACAATAACAGCACTTTCACAGTTGACTGTGGCAGCTCTAGCAGGGCAGACATTTTACACACTGACTTGTTGGAAAGGTAGCATCCTACGATGGTGCAACGTTGAAAGTCACTGAGCTCTTCAGTAAGGCCATCCTACTGCCAATGTTTGTCTATGGAGATTTCATGGCTGTGTGCTCGATTTTATACCCCTGTCAGTGACGTGTGTGGCTGAACTAGCCGAATCCACTCATTTGAATGGGTGTCAACATACTTTTGTATATATAGTGTATCTCTATGGATGGCATTTGTAGAGGGAAATGCATATGCAGCATATATGGTAGGCTACAGTAGCCTGCCTTACCACACTCCCATGCCGTGGGTAGGCTACATTTAAATTCCTGGGGTGTACATGCATCTCACATGACTGCTGCATATTACTGTAGACATTGTGTCAAGATCGGCAGGAAAACCAATGGGGTTCCTCTCTGTATGTGTGTGTGTGTGACGTAAGGGAGGCGGGTCGGAGGCAGGTCTGCGTGTATGTGTGTGAGCGAAAGAGCGTGTGTGGAAGCCTATCCGCCAGGCTGTCGGCTCCTGCACTGAGGCACGGTGTGTGTTGCGCGGCTGACCTCGCATTGAATGGACTAGATTTTCCCAGCCACGTAAGTACACACCACGGCCGGAAAGGATGTCTTGCTGAATCAAGGGAAAGGCCTGGGAAAGTCGGCCATCCCTTAATTCCAGCAGCTGAAACAGTCGACGACAGTAACTTCGGTTTTTAAAATTCGTCGCAAAGGACATCCACTTCCGAACACAACAAAGGGCTACGAATTCTGGATGGTTTTCTCTCCATATTTGGTCGATGGCAATCCCCGAAGCTCGCTGCATTTGTGGAACGAACAAGGCCCATCTGACACTGGCCTGGTAGCTATGAAGCAATAGCATTGCTTTTGCTATCAATAATTAATGTTGATTTTATATATAGCCTACGGTAGCTTGCAACGTCGGTGCGATTTTAACCGCGGTTACTTTGTATGGTCTCAGTCTGCAAGCTATTAGACGGATACATTGTTTCTATTTTCTGAAACGTGTCATGTAATTCAATTAATCTGCGGGATAGTTTTATGCTAAATATTCAATATAGCAGTCCAATCGTCATTACAAAGCTGACATTCGGTAGGATTTGAGTGTTTCGTTTGTAGCAAATCGGCATTGCTGTCTCTCGCACTCTGAAAGCGTTCATGCTCAAATGCAGCACTCTCTCTTCTGCAAAGGGCTGCCGTGCGTTATGGGGCAGTGAACAATGATCTTGTTTTAGTCCTACAGCTGGGTAGATAAAGACCACATATTGCAAAAAAATATCTTCGAATTGCCTCTTTCTTTGCATGTATTGCATACGAGCCCTCCAGCTGTACATATATAGCTTGACATAGCCTAGTCTACGTACTACAGTGTAATAGGTGCCCTTGCAAAGGTAGCACAAAATATTATCTAGATTTATATTTTTTTAAACGGCAGCTACAAAGTATTGGGCCACAACAACCAATCTATTGACTCAAGTTTACATCCCAAAGAAGTGCTGCTACACATCCCTGCCTTCGAAGAGAAGAAAAACCCCGATAGTTTGGAAGTATTTCAGGGAATCCTGATGAACATACAAAGATCAAATCCCATCAACATCTCGCGTTATGGGAGATCACGGCACAAAGCAACCGAATTCGAGGAGTTATCTTGCTTGAGGACAACAGAATCCAGCCAGAGTTTCAGTCCTAACCTAGGATCCCCTAGCCCCCCTGAAACACCAGATTCCTCCCACTGTATCTCCTGCATCGGGAACTACCTGCTCCTCGAGCCATTGGAGGGGGACCACGTTTTCAGAGCCGCCCACCTGCACACCGGTGAAGAGCTTGTATGTAAGGTGGGTATTCGAGCTATAAGAGTTGTATGGGCCCTTGGGTTGATTGACGGTCGCGTTAGTCATAGAGAGATTGCAGCAGATATGGGCCTATATTGTAGCAAACGTCATGCAAATTCCGATCATCTCGAGGAGATCACACTAGCCTAACCATAAAACACCATATTTGGTCAATCCACCAGGGTCGTATGGAAGTTGAATGTAGAATAGAATTATAGCACTATAATAAACCTGAACTTGCTCACAATGCAGCCATCTATTTTAGATATACATATATATAAATATACAGTAGTTACATGTTTATAGCTGTAGGGCAGGCCTAGCTGGTTGCCTTTTTTAATGCAAATTACCCACGGACTGTCCAATAGGGCATGCACAATTAAACAATGCACTGTATAGATAAATACCCGGTGTTGGCGCGAAATTTGTCTCCTGATATTTTATGCATGAATTGGAAATACAGAAAAGTGAATGGAGTGCAAAGCAGGCAGACCAGCTCGCGCGTGTCTCGAGAGCTATGTGGGTCCGGTTGCATGATGTAACGTCGACAAAGCAGTTAGTAACTGCTCTCACAAACTAATAGCCCGTGTAGCACTACCCAGTCCTTTGTTCCTCATTGTTAAAAAATGAATATGAGGTTTTCCCTCATTCTCCTGCGCATGCAGCCTGGTCTCATAGACTAGACGTAATATAGTAAATTAAAACCTGGGAAACTGAAATTAGTAACAAATGTTACGTTTGGTATGGTTACATAAGACAGATGGTTACTTATGGCAAAACCTACAGTAGGTGGGTTGGTAGGGCGTATAACGCAAATGTCTAGCCATCCAAAGGTTGCGAGTTTGAATCTCATCAGTGACAAATTTAGCATTTTAGCCCTCGGGGCTCCCGAGTGGTGCAGCAGTGTAAGGCACTGCATCTCAGTGCTAGAGGCAACAGTAGAGATGCTGGTTCGATTTCAGGCAGTATCACAACTGGCTGTGATTGGGTATCACAACTGGCTGTGATTGGGAGTCCCATAGGGTGCGCGCACAATTGGTCCAGTGTCGTCCGGGTTAGGGTTTGGTCGGGGTAGGCCGTCATTGTAAAAAGGAATTTGTTCATAACTGGCTTGCCTAGTTAACCTCACTAGGGTATGTGGGACGGTAGCGTCCCACCTTGTCAACAGCCAGTGAAACTGCAGGGCGCCAAATTCAAAACAACAGAAATCCCATTATATAAATTCCTCAAACATACAAGTACTTTACACCATTTTAAAGATACACTTGTTGTAAATCCAGCCACAGTGTCCGATTTCAAAAAGGCTTTACGACGAAAGCACACCAAACGATTATGTTAGGTCAGAGCCAACTCACAGAAAAACACAGCCATTTTTCCAGCCAAAGAGAGGAGTCACAAAAAGCAGAAATGGAGATAAAATTAATCACTAACCTTTGATGATCTTCATCAGATGACACTCATAGGACTTCATGTTACACAATACATGTATGTTTTGTTCGGTAAAGTTCATATTTATATCCAAAAATCTGAGTTTACATTGGTGCGTTATGTTCAGTAGTTCCAAAACATCCGGTGATTTTGCAGAGAGCCACATCAATTTACAGAAATACTCATAATAAACATTGCTAAAAGATACAACTGTTAAGCATGGAATTTTAGATCCACTTCTCCTTAATGCAACCGCTGTGTCAGATTTCAAAAAACTTTACGGAATAAGCACACCATGCAATAAGCGCTCAGAGCCCAAACAACCCAAACATATATCCGCCATGTTGTGTAGTCAACAGATGTCAGAAATAGCATTATAAATATTCTCTTACCTTTGATGATCTCCATCAGAATGCACTCCCAGGAATCCCAGTTCCACAATAAATGTTTGTTCTGTTCGATAATGTCCATCATTTATGTCCAAATACCTCCTTTTTGTTAGCGCGTTTAGCCCAGTAATCAAAATTCATGAGGCGCGATCACTAGGTGCAGACGAAAAGTCAAAAATTCCGTTACAGTCCGTAGAAACATGTCAAACGATGTATAGAATCAATCTTTAGGATGTTTTTAACATAAATCTTCAATAATGTTCCAACCGGAGAATTCCTTTGTCTTCAGAAATGCAATGGAACGCAAGCTAACTATCCCGTGAACGCGCCTGGTCAGCTCGTGGCTCTCTGGCAGACCTCTGACTCAATCCCCTCTCATTCACCCCCACTTTACAGTAGAAGCATCAAACAAGGTTCTACAGACTGTTGACATCTAGTGGAAGCCTTAGGAAGTGCAATATGACCCTATAGACACTGTGTATTCGATAGGCAAAGAGTTGAAAACTACAAACCTCAGATTTCCCACTTCCTGGTTGGATTTTTTCTCAGGTTTTTGCCTGCCATATGAGTTCTGTTATACTCACAGACATCATTCAAATGGTTTTAGAAACTTCAGAGTGTTTTCTATACAAATCTACTAATTATATGCATATTCAAGCTTTTATGGCTGAGTAGCAGGCAGTTTAATTTGGGCACGCTTTTCATCCAAAATTCCCAATGCTGCTCCCTACCCTAGAGAAGTTAAATCAAGGTTAAATAAATAAAAAATTAAATAATTAGCAACTACTTACTACTTTGCAACTACTTAGCATGTAGCTAACCCTAACCTTAACCCTGTTAGCTAACCCTAATGCTAATGTTAGCCACCTAGCTAGAATTTGTAACATATCATGAGTTTAGCAAATGCTTAACATATTGTACGTTTTGCAAATTCGTAACATATAATACGAATTGTAATTCATAACATAGCATAGAAAACGGGTGATGGACATCCACAAATGAATACATACCATACGAAACATACAGTACCATACTAAAATGGAGACACTTATTTACTTACATAATAATACGAAATGCTCTGAGACCAGGTTGGCACATAGCACAGAGCTCCGCTTTTCTTTACTACCAAAATGACCCACCATTTCCCACGGTAAATGGGTGTATAATATAATCATGTTTCAGTTTTTCTAGTGCAATATGAATATAATATATATGAATGTAGTTAAATCTCCAACTTGTTGTTGTTTTTCTCATAGGACACACATCACCAGAGGTTCTGAAAGATCCGATATGTGGTCGACTTGTCGGATAGGACTTCAATTTGTGCATAGGGCAACCTTTTGGCCTTTGTTTCCACCTCTGTACAGTACATTATTGACTTAAC
Organism: Salvelinus namaycush; assembly: GCF_016432855.1. Lineage (NCBI taxonomy): Eukaryota > Metazoa > Chordata > Actinopteri > Salmoniformes > Salmonidae > Salvelinus > Salvelinus namaycush. Next base: position 4,898,392 of record NC_052335.1, on the reverse strand, counting down.
TGTAAATCGACATGAATGTAAATACCCTTACGGTAACTCTTCACATGAAATTCCACTGTTTCCACCACTGTAAAGTACATTATTGACTTAACTGTATATTAGGATTATTGGCGCATTGGATACATGTACCCTTTGGTACATTCAAATGATTAACCCTAAACAAGGTCATCAACCTGACCTGATTAATAGGAAAAATAGTTTGTCTAAAAGCACACAGGCCCCATCGGAGCACAGTCCTAGATTTATAAGTATGGCCTTTGGCACTGTAACTGCCACCGCCAGCGAGCTATATTTATACATCTGACCTCCATTTTTACTGAATGTTGCCAAGCAACATCAAAGATCAATTTGTAATCTAAGAATTGACAGTTTACTGCCTAGGCGTATTAGTAGAACCCAGCTACAATTGTAGACCTTGAGAAGCACACACACACTGCGGGGTGAGCCAGAGCCTGCTGTTTTCTACCCATTTATCGACTTGGAGTCGAGAGGCTCGTTCACCTGGGCCTGCACTTGCTGAAAGTCAAGGTGGAGAACTGAGGGAGAGGGGTTACTATGGAAACCGGGGGAGCCTGTAGCATATGCAAGGAGGGCGACAGCGCCAATGTTGCCAGAATGTTCACGTTCAGGTATAAATGTATGCATGCAGAATATGGAATGGTTACCCTGTAGTTCTATGTGTCTACCTTTCTATCTGCAGCAGCAAACTAAATGTTGCACCCCATGGAAAGAACCTTGGTCTGAAGGTTCTGGAGCCCTGGGGGCGTAGGCATATTCATTAAGGTGAAACATTGGAGAAATATAGAGCTTACCCCGGTTCTCTATTCTACAATCACATCTGTTCTAGTCTACACAATGTGCTGAGCAATGACTGTCATTTCCATTGAATACTAAACTCCTTCCCTCTCTTTCTCCCCGCCCACCCCCTCTCCCTGCTCCCTCCCCCTCGCCCAGGTGTTTGAGATAGGCCGTTACCAGGAGTCCCTGGCAGCCTACTTCGCCCTGGGCAGACATGAGCACATCAACCAGGTGGTGGAGATCCTGCTGGGGGAGCAGCGGGCCTACGTCTTCTTCGAGAGGAGCCACGGAGACATGCACTCCTTCGTCCGCACCTGCAAGAAGCTACGCGAGGACGAGGCCGCCAGACTCTTCCGTCAGATAGCCTCGGCTGTGGCGCATTGCCATGACAACGGCGTGGTCCTCCGGGACCTCAAGCTGAGGAAGTTTGTCTTCCGGAACGAGGACAGGTGAGGAAGAGGGCGGGGTGAGGAGGGGTGATGGATGGATGGATGGAAGGGGGGAGGGGGGGGGGGGGGGGCTCTTTGTAAATCGATGTGAATGTAAATAATCCTACGGTAACTCTTAACATGAAGTTCCACTGTGTATTAACACTGTAATTACTACAGTAACAATGTAGTTGTTACATAATAATGGAGTTGAGCAGTTTCTATTTAGATCAGAGGTCGCCATATTGGAGGTACGCAATATAACTAGAAGCACACACACATGTATGTGGTTTGGGGACAAGCAGGGAGACTGGATACAGTCTAGACTCCCGGCCAGCTAGCTGGTTAACAGTGAAGCAGAGATGCCAGGAGTTGCTTTGTCTGACAGATGTTCAATTACATTGGGATTTACCATGTAAGGCTGTGGCACAGAGTAATGAATCGGTTCTACACCGACATCAGCTAGTGCAGGCTGTAGTATATACTGACCCCTGGTGGTGGGCTGTCCACATTTATCACTATAGTGATCCAGGAGAACAGTGATAAAAAAACATATTCTAATGCTGCTTTTTTAACTGACTGTCGAAGCAAGCATGTGTTGTTCCTGGCACTGACTGGATGCCCTCTATCTGAATGCCCCAGCCCAGACACACACTGAACTCAAGTCAGCTTTGTGTCTTCTCCTCCAATGGTTGAGGTTACATTGGGCGAAGTGTAAGCTGATCCTAGATCTGTTTAGGACCTCATTCTGCTCCAACCTGACAGTGGAGTAGAGGCCCTTTATCTATGTGAATGTGTGACTGCGTCACCCTCTGGCTCTGCTCATTGAAAAGGGAAGCTGAGCCACACTCATTTCATAGCAGTCTAACGACCTTGGCTGCCATGACATGACCAATCATGTGACAGGGTGGGATGTGAAACCCTCCGCTGAATGATTGATGGGGGCAGAGCTTGGTTCAAGGGGGTGACGAGAGACACTGGGGTGGGGACTGGGGGTGCATCTAATTCTAAGTGGCTTCCTTCCTCTACTCCTGTCCTTGTATCCTCTCCTACATCTAGACTGATCGGAAAACACAAGCTAGCACGAGATGAAAACAAAACAAAAAGAAATCGAAGCAGTACAGCGGTAGGCTACTGGGAATCTGCTTTTGCCTATCCAGCTCTTTCAAATTAGTGCAGATGAAGGAAAGGAGATGAGGAGACCGGAGAGGACGCCACTTCAGACTATTCAGAGTCACCCTGGCCAAAAGCCAAGTCCCAGAGCTTTTGTGGCAGGCCAGAGAAGGGAGAGAGAGAGAGAGAGAGATAGGTGTCCCAGTAAGTTGATATGGCCACAGTATTTGCAGCGTGTGGTGACAGACTGGGAAACCTGCTTATGTCATCATGGTTGAGTTCAACACTCACTGTCCCCTGGGAATGGTTATAGACCATACTTGCTGGGATTCAACATCAGCCAGGGGATATCTAGAACCCAACCTACAAGCACTGTCCTTACTGTACCAGACAGTGACCTCTTAACCCAGCAACGTGTTTCAATGTATTTTTAACATCTTTATGGGGGTCATGCTTAACATGAGATGCTATGTAAGCATTCTAATGGCTGCCTAGAGTGTTTGCTGGTATGTATGTTGTAGGTAGCTCTTTTAGTGACATTTACAAATGGGCTGCTTATAAAGGTTATTATCGGACCCATTGAGGTAATGCATTGGTTGCATACTCTCACCTACCTGAAATCAAGCTCCTAGAACAAAAGAAATCTGAACAAGTGAGGCGGAACGGTACAAAATCCCGCAATTAACACAAAGTCAAGCCTAAGCCCAAATCAGTGGAGGTGTGTGTTTGAGCACTTGTGCATGTGAGTGGAAGATATTTCTGGAATATGCATTAGCCACTGCTGCAGCTCTGCTCTTCTCCTTAATTAACCTTTTACTGCAGTGGGCTAAATCAGTGTCACACAGAGTGTTTCTTGGTAACCCTAAACAAATCTACTTTGAAACCAAAGTATACACCTCACACACATGGTTATGGACTTTAAAAAAAGAAGACATCTGTACCCAGTGGTGGAAAAAGTACCAATTGTCCAAAATGTTTATTAATTATGAAATTATGAAAAATATTAATAATGGATCATTTAACTGCAGGAAAGGGCTACAATGGATGAAGTGTTCAGTTCTCCCTGAATATGTGTGTGTGCGTCTCTAAGAGCCCACTTCCACGCAAACAGATGGAGCCACTTTAGGTGGAGCCTCACAAGTGTCCCTTTCTCATCTGTGTATGGGGTCTGTATACCGTGAACCACTCCAGAGTCCTCATCAGTCGTGATGCCTCTGAACAAGCCTTCATTATGATCTCAGAGAACCATGGCTGTGAGGGTCTGCTTTGAAAAGAGACGAGGCTTAATGGTTCTCTGTTTTAAATGTAAAAAATACACTGAGGATGATAACATTTTTGAGGGTTGATTCCGGTTATCAATTTTATTTTTTAATTTTTTTTCTGTTGGTGGATCAGCTTAATATTGCGGAAAGAATGTTGCTTCCATCAATGTAATTGTCTGCATCTTTCCAATCGCCCATATTTTTTTTGTAAATATATCCATACAACGCATGCATACATAAACACATATATACATACACATACCTATATAGACATACATACTTTTTTAAAGAATATACCTTTATTATTATTCCCCGGTCCCCCAATTGGAGTAAACTAATAAACACTTCTGCTTTTACCTTCAATTTATACATCTTATACACATTTTACAAACTCTTCTTACCACATGCTTGCTCAAGGCCTCTGAACTGAAGTCGCCCATAATGGCGATTCTTGGACTGGAGAGGTCTATTGAATCAGCCGGGCTATAAATAGGCTGATGCATGCTGGCTGGCTGGCTGGGTGCGCTGCTCTTATCTCTGTGAATGGAAATGTCAGATGTAAGCCCCAGGCATTATGTGCTCTGCGTGATTTAATGTCCAAAGCTATGGATCGGCGATGTCCATCACAGTGAATTACATTGCGATCGCACTAGAGGAGGGCAACTGCCTACAGTGATCAAGAACTGTGCGGCAGAGGCATTTCTATACTCACAGTGTACTTTTGATTTTATGGACCAATTACATTTAAATGAGAAAATGCATCATTGTCCATCGGTTATATAAAAGGTCAGGTATGATTCTTATCAGAATGTATTTTGTGTTCATCCTCCTGTGGAATGAGGACTCTGGGCATTAATAGTTGTTTGTTGTCTGTTCTTGTCTCCCTCCAGGAGCCTTGTGAAGCTGGAGAGCCTAGAAGACACCTACATCCTGGAGGGCCATGACGACTCTCTGTCAGACAAACATGGCTGCCCCGCCTACGTCAGCCCCGAGATCCTCAACGCCAGCGGCAGCTACTCGGGCAAGGCGGCCGATGTCTGGTCCCTGGGTGTCATGCTGTACACCATCCTGGTGGGCCGCTACCCCTTCCACGATGTAGAACCCGGCTCCCTGTTCAGTAAGATCCGCCGGGGCCACTTCAGCATCCCAGAGACCCTGACGCCCAAGGCCAAGTGTCTGATCCGGAGTATCCTCCGCCGGGAGCCTGCAGAGCGTCTCACGTCCCGGGAGATCCTGGAGCACCCCTGGTTCTTATCCTCCGGGGCAGCAGGTGGCGCTGTGGTCCAGGGGAGAGGGGAGAGGGAGCAGGAGCAGACTGTGCCCGAGGTGAACATGGAGGAGGAGCTGGATCAGTTCTTCAGCTGAGCAGACAGGAAACAGGAAGCACAAAGGGAGGACTACCCCACAACGCGGAACAAATGCGACACGCTCGGAAAGAGCCTAACGGTAGATTAGTTGTTTAGCAGGTGAAACATTGTCACTCACAGAAAAGGTGTTTCCATCTTTTTTTCTTTCCATTCCATGGAAAACCAACCTCGAGGCGGAGCCGGGTGGTGAATGGCTCACAAACATCACGGTGGCGGGACTTCTGTTAAGAGGAGTTGCCGCCACTAGACATGCAAGTCGCAAACAATGTAGCAAACATAATCTTTTTTTTCTTTTCGTAGTGCTTTTAAAAGTAGATACATACGACATGTTGTGACGCTACAGCAAGCACGAAGGGACACAAGACCTCAGCCAAGGAGAACAAGACACATGTCAGTCAGTCAAACTGCTACTACACTCCTCTGAGTTTTCACACGACCAGGTATAAATTGCCCACTAACCACAGATCTAAGGTCAGATAACCCAACCCTCAAACCTAAACCATTATTAGGAGGATTAAAACAATATCTGACCCTGGACCAGTGATTAGGGCCAACTTCTACCTATTCCGTTCGAACAATCATCAAGACAGATGACCTCAATTTTTGGTTGCTCACTCATTGTTTGTCTCTCATTACCTAACATGACCTTTGATCCTAGGTTATAAAGCTCTTACTGACATAGAAGACGGATAGTCGCTCAATTATTGTACGTACCCGTCTTCAGAAACCTGTGTGCTTCATCATCTTTTTCTGTGTAGCCTTATTCCTCTTCCCCACTTATTGTGTGCATTTCTTTAATAAAACTATGTTCCACCACCATTCATTTATCATTAATTAATAAGGCTAGGTTTTAAGTCTGATATCACCTTGTATTAAGCTATCCCATTCAGTTGTTACTGCTGCTTTGATATCTTCTCCTTAACCTTCATTTGTAACCTCTCTCTCGTTAAGCCTTCACCAGTTGCATAATGCACTTGATTTGTTTAGGCTCAGTGAACGATCGTTTTCACCTCTCTAGATGCGCTTTCTCTATTTAAGTTTAGCTTTTCATTTGTAGGAACGGAAAACGTTACGTTTTATTTAAATTGTAACATCAACTATATAAATATAAATATATATATATTTAAAAAAACATTGCAGGGTTTTTCGTTTCTTTTTCAGAGATTCCTTTTACATGTATGTATTGTAGGCAATATTTTGGACACAGGACAGGTGCGATGGGAAAAAGGCTGTCCGAAGTTTTTAGAAAAAACAATTCAACTTTTGTGCCAGTATTTCTGTGCCCCCACCACCCATGCCGACTTCAGTCACCCTTAATATATTTTATTTTGAACTTGAAACCAATTATTAAAAGATACTATCACAGTAACATGTTCTGCAGTAGCCCATGTTGATTTTCTTCTGCCTGCGTAGGTCCTGTGAAACTGTCCTGTTCTGAATGGGTATCAGTGGACATGTTTTGTCGTATCTCAATGTTACTTGAATTTGTGTTTTTATTAACTAGTCCTCGGCATGTGCCCTATGAATGCTATCGCCTGCCTAGCGGGGTGAAACAAAACAAGCTTGTTTTTATAAAAGTAAAAACACAAGTGAACATTTTATCAGAAATTTGCTATTTTGAGTCGCTTTTAAAACTGACTATTGCTTTTACTTTGTTTCGTAGAATGAGCTGCCCATATTTGCGTTTAGTGCGGATTTGGTGCTAATGTTCAAGGAGTCTTTTTGTTTTGGAGGGGAGTGGTGCATGGTGGGAATTCTGCCTCGGATGTTCTGATTGTAAAATGTAACAGATTTTTGGTGTTTTGTCCAAATTTATTCAGTAAATAAATTGTGAACTGCACATTGGGTTTGATTCTTCTCTCAGCACATCATAGATATTGTATCTTCATGACATTAGGCCTCTGTATATTGTTACTCAAGCCACCCTGATGGTTATTACAAAGTGCTTTATATCGGGGATTGCGTCGTGTCTAAACACTAGCTCAGGCCACAGTGATGTAACCGCTGCGTTTTCCTGGAGTACATTACAGTATGAACACTTTAGACATCTTTGGGTGAAGAGCACCTAAACACATTACAGAATGTCTCAATGCTTAAGTGCTGAGCTCACAGTGTTAAATTAACAGATATAGTATTACCCCAATTAAGCGTAGTGTATTTGACCACGCACAATGTTGAGACTTTCCACCTGTTAGACTATACATTAGGCTAGTTCACTTCAGATACTCTGCTAATGCAGATAGTATCCATCTGTTACACACGACAGACTTGAGCAGAAAGTAGTAGTATTTTGTAGTTTATTTGAAAATACCAACTTTTCAAATACTCAATGTAGTCCAATATAGTTTTTATAGAGTTTCAACTAAAAGGCAACTACAGTGCATTCGGAAAGTATTCAGACCCCTTGACTTTTTCCATAGTGTGTTACGTTACAGCCTTATTCTAAAATGTATTAAATTGTTTTTTTTCCCTCATCAATCTACACACAATAACCCATAATGGCTAAGCAAAAACATTATTATTTTTTTTTTGCAAATGTATTTAAAAAACTACTGAAATATTACATTTACATAAGTATTCAGACACTTTACTCAGTACTTTGTTGAAGCAGCTTTGGCAGCAATTTCAGCCTTGAGTCTTCTTGGGTATGACACTATAAGCTTGGCACACCTGTATTTGGGGAGTTTCTTCCATTCTTCTCCGCAGATCCTCTCAAGCTTTGTCAGGTTGGATGGGGATCTTCACTGCACAGCTATTTTCATGGCTCTCCAGAGATGTTAGATCGGGTTCAAGTGCGGGCTCTGGCTGGGCCACTCAACAACATTCAGAGACTTGTCCTAAAGCCACTCCTGCATTGTCTTGGCTGTGTGCTTAGGGTCGTTGTCCTGTTGGAAGGTGAACCTTCGCCCCAGGCTGAGGTCCTGAGCGCTCTGGAGCAGGTTTTAATCAATGATCTCTCTGTACTTTGCTCCATTCATCTTTGCCTCGATCCTGACTAGTCTCCCAGTCCCTACCGCTGAAAAACATCCCCACAGCATGATACTGCCACCACCATGCTTCACCATAGGGATGGTGCCAGGTTACCTCCAGATGTGACTTTTGGCATTCAGGCCAAAGAGTTCAACCTTGGTTTCATCAGACCAGAGAATCTTGATTCTTTTAGGTGCCTTTTGGCAAACTCCAAGAGGAATACTTATGTAAATAAGGTATTTCTGTTTTTTATTTATAATACATTTGCAAAAATGTCTAAAATCCTGTTTTCGCTTCGTCATTATGGGGTATTTTGTGTAGATTGCTGAGGAAATGTTTTTATTTAATTTATTTTACAATAAGGCTGTAACGTAACAAAATGTGGAAAAAGTCAAAGGGTCTGAATATGTTCCGAATGCACATTACCTTTCAGAAAACCAAATAATATTTGAAGGTATTTGAATATATGCAAGTTATTTGAAAACAAATAAAAATGTATTTGAAAACTACAAGATTTAGTTGAATTAGTCTAAATATATGATCATTAGCACATGGCTTGGATGGCTTTTAGATATGAATCCTTATATAGCCTATAGCCTAGAATTAAATACACGAAGGACATAGAATCACCGCAACATTAGACTAGATCACTTTTGTAGCTTCAAAATGAGTAACAAGTATATTTTCATGAGTGAGACATAAGGTAATACAGCAACACTTGACATCAAGTTCTTATACATGTGTAGTAACTTCGTAATTATTGTTACACAGGCACAAAAACTATGTTAAGTGTTACTTGGAATGCTAACAGTAACACAATATGACTAAAGTGTCCAAAGGAAACTAAATATTTCAAAACCGCCTTCTTGAATCAACAACAGCCAAGGCAGATCTAAAATTATGTTCGTTTGTATTCTGAGTAAACTATCCCTGGGTATAGTGTGTGTTTGAAACAAAAACACACCCTCAGATGGACAAATAGGTTTGAAATTGTTTTTGCTGAACATCCAACTTGCTGTTTAAAATGTTTGCAAATGGCTTTGAATTACTCTGCAGTACTTTCATGAATTGCAGCTTTCAACCGTTTCAGTGGCATCTTGAAAGAGTCCTACAGTAGTGGAGTGTCACAACTTATTTATACTTATCTGTACAAAATATTATTGCTTAATTGCTTTGACTTGATGTACACCTGGGGAAATGGACATTCAGGAGAATGGATATTTACAAAATGTTCACATAAATGTGTTGTGTAGATCCAATATGACTGTCAGTTAGATTGGAATAGTATAGGTGTGTCATGTACTTCTAGACGTAGTGAGTGGAGGAGTCAGGCGCAGAGAGCAGGGTAGTAGATACGTGGATAGTTTATTCCCAAAGCAACAGTGTCGGTCAACGCCACACACACGGACGCTAAAAGACCCAGTCCAAAACAACAGGACGAAACGGTACGGGAAAAAATAACATCCACAGAAATCACACACACCAAATAACAGAAAAACAAGCCCGCACAAAAGCCGGCGGGCCTACCGGGTTAAAATAGCCCAAAACCAAAACCTAAACAAGAAACAGGTGCAACTAATCAGACAACACTAAATGAAACAGAAAAGGGGATTGGTGGCAGCTAGTAGGCCGGCGACGACGACCGCCGAGCGCCACCCGAACAGGAAGAGGCACCATCTTCGGGCAGGATTCGTGACAAGGTGATTGTGTGACCCCTGTTCATTCTATTTCTATCTTCAACATGCAGTCCCAAATACAGCCCTGCCTTTGGCTGTGGTGATCATGACATTTTGTCAGCCGGTTATTGTCATGCAAATGACTGCCGATCTCATGGTAATTGGCCATTAATTAACATAAACAGGTTATGCATCTCCAGGCCTCCACACATACAAGCCACTGATGCACGCCTTTGGAACATCTATACCATCACAATAAATCCATTATTTATTTTAGGCAGGTCTAAAGAAACATTATGATATGAAAAAATGTATTTCAGAAGAACAGAGTATGAGTTGGCCTACCCTACTGTATGTTATCTGGCTATGCTCCGTGCCATAGGCTGTAGGCTAGTTCATTTAGCTGACAAGATATGCTTATAAGTCCCGTGCCATTTTTTAATAGTTTTTTATAGTAAGAAGAATATAATTGAATTTAGCAGAATAAAATAGAAAGAATATTTTTCCAATTCCGGAGCAAGTGTGCATATGAAGTGGCTATGTTGAGTGGAAAAGGGATCATTTGAAACAGGTCATTTTGCTAAATTTAGAGTTATTTGGCAACTTTGGTTGTGAATGACACAACCCTTAGAATGTCTAAGAAATCAAACCATATATGGGCTGCATGATGCAACAACGTATAGGCTATTGATGATTGGGAAAAAGTCGCAATAAAAGCTTGCACTCTGTTCCGTGCCTCAGGCTGCACAGGCTGTTCTCCCATGAAGTGATCATATTTTCACCCGTCAGACTATTCTCAATTTAATATTGTCTTTACTAATATGTAAAATATGTTTCGATTTAGAATGGCCCATGATCAAATGGACAGGATCAGGGGCAGGGGGAAAAATACATGTCATCCGTATGCACTGGAATAGTGAATGGAAGCCACTTTCCCGCAGTTCGTTTATCAATCATGCGAGGTAGGCTACTCCCAATTTATGGCAGAGCATGTGCTTAATAATAGCTGAGAAATATATATAGTAGCAGCTGGGATCCTTTTTAGTGGGAACCATCAAAACTCTGCTTTCACATGTGATTGCATATAGAAATGTCTGGGCTTGTTTCACTCCACGCATCAAACACTGTTTGAGCAGCATGCAGCCTCTCGCTGGGCGACAGGTGATATTCCGGCCCAACTCTGTATGCCATGGGCTCTCCAACCCTGTTGCTGCAGCTACCCAGTGCTTAATTTGGGAAACAAAGTGAAATCTGTTCGCATGGTGGTGAGACATTCTATAGCTAAAGGTAACGTGTCAGCCTAATCATTATGAAAATATAAAAATGACCTATATCTTCCGGCACTACGGGGTGCCTGAGGACATGACCCCGATCAGAGACTCCCAGTTCACGTCCAGGGTCTGGAGAGCGCTCATGGAACGTCTGGGAGTCTCGGTCAGCCTCACCTCAGGTTTTCACCCCGAGAGTAACTGGCAGGTGGAGAGAGTAAACCAGGATGTGGGTAGTATTCTGCGGTCATATTGCCAGGACCGGCCGGTGGGAGTGGGCGGCATTCATTCCCTGGGCAGAGATGGCCACTCCCAATGGGCCGTGAGGCGGCAGAAGGCGATCGCCGACCGCCTTCTCACCTTCAGTGACTTCCGCCGAAGTCGGTCCCTCTCCTTCTTCGGGCGGCGTTCGGCAGTCGATGTCACCCGGCCTTCTAGCCATCGCCGATCCACTTTTCATTTTCCATTTGTTTTGTCTTTGTCTTACACACCTGGTTTCAATCCCCCAATTACTTGTTCATTATTTAACCCTCTGTTCCCCCATGTTTGTTTGTGAGTAATTGTTTATTGTATTGCGGTCCGTATTTGTGGCCTTGTATTTATACGACGTGTATTGTGATATATTTGAGGAAAATTGCTTTTATTACTCATATCTGCTGTCCTGCGCCTGACTCATCTCACCAGCTAGACACAGACGCTTTACAGCTAGACCAATTACTGTATGTACCAAAGACGTCTTAAATCCATGTTTTTTTTTTACTGTTTTTCTGCCGTGCGTAATATGCTATTAGGCTATGTATTGTAGGCTCTAATGACACAGTCATTATTTGAAATCAGTTTTTTTTTCGGGATTGGGCTCTAATATAGGCCTATGGATATGCATTAACTCTAATATGCTTATGGGTGTTTTGAATGAATCACCTTAGAAAGCGCTGTACCCAACGACCATGTTTTCCACTCAGTTTCAACCTGTTGTACTTCTTTCTTCAAATGAATCAATCACAGCGAGGTGAGTTTTAAAAGCACGACACTGGTTTGATGAGAAGTGTTTGATGTGATTTTCCATTGCATTTGCATTGATGTCAGAGTGGTTAAAGGGACAATAGAGCCCTGAGTACCAGGCCATTGGCGACCTGATGGTCATTAGCAAGTTGGGTAATGAATGCATGTACAGAGTGCATAAAATGAGATTAACTTGACTCAATGGTCACGTGGAATTTGACTGCAGTCGTGACTCGTGACTGCCGGTGTGGAGGTAATACGGCCACCGCAACAGCCCTAGCCCTGCCATTAGTTGAAGGCAGCCAATCCAATAGTTTCCGAAAAGTAGTAACTTCCAGAGATCTGTATTCAAATGTATTTTTTAAGTAGTTGCTTTCTTAGATCTGTATTCATATAGTTTTAAAAAGGTCCTTTTTTGGGATCTGTATTCAAATAGTTGTAGTCACCTCCAAAGTAATTATTTGTTCCCCTGCAAAAAGAGTTACTTTCCACAAAGCATAGTTAAACCTATAGTTATCCCAGGTCTGTCACACAAACCTGTTCTCATATACCCTCTCTCTCAGGAGACAGTTATGCCTAACAAACATTACCACTGTCCTCTAATGACAGAGCAGTGAATTCTCTCAGTCTGTCAAACAGACATATTACACATTTATTAAATGTTCTCTCTTTCCAGAGTCCTGCAGCACAGACCGAAGGCACAATTACTGAGGTGGCTAAATTTGGCGGAAGCTCGCTGTCGGATAATCCAACAGATATAGATTTAAAGGCTTATGAGCTCATTTTGTTGGGATCTGAGAGCAGAAAAGGACCAGAAGGACAGAAACTATTTATCCCAGAATAACATTACAACCATGGCCGCTGTGCCCATTAACTGACAGACAGGAGATGTGTGATATTAAGCTGCTTCTGCCAGGCAGCGCCATTTGAAAGGCTCTTTAGAAAAGTGTGCTTTTTACATTGTTACCGCAACAAAACAATCCTTTTAACCGCATTATCAGATATGCATGGAATATGAAAAGATCGCGACTCTCTCTTGTGTGAGAAAGAAGACAGAAAGGATTTTGACTTTCATCTCTTCACCACCTCCTCTCCTCTCAAACTTGCAGACATTAGAAAAACAACTAAACAATCATGTGAGAAGCTCTTCACTAAACCATTACCTGGTAGTTCTCTACTCTCACAAGAGTGCCCATATTGCCCAAAATATATGTTCTGTCAATTTTGCCATGCCAATGTATTTTCAATGTTTTTGATAGGCCACCTGACCTTTCCTCGCTCCTCGGACTGACCTCCTTCTGTCATTGAATCCCACTACAGGAAAGCACTTCACATCTAATTATTTGTCCCTCCAATAAATCAAATCAAATTTCAAATCAAATCAAATCTTATTGGTCACATACACATGGTTAGCAGATGTTAATGCGAGTGTAGCAAAATGCTTGTGCTTCTAGTACCGACAATGCAGTAATATCTAACAAGTAATCGAACAAATTCACAACAACTACCTTATACACACAAATGTAAGGGATGAATAAGAATATGTACATATAAATATAAGGATGAGCGATGGCCGTGCGGCATAGGCAAGACGCAGTAGATGGTATAGAATATTGTATATACATATGAGATGAGTAATGTAGGATATGTAAACATCATTAAAGTGGCATTGTTTAAGGTAAACAACATCTGGTGTGTGTGTGTGTGTGTGTGCGTGCGTGTGTGTGTTGTTGTTGCACCTGTCATGTTTGTGCAGGGTAATCCTGATTAAGGTTACGTCCATCACATAAGGGAAAGGGAGACAGCTGCTGTGGTATAGGCTGCAGATATAGGATGCCTGTTCAGATTATACATACACAAATATATTATTGATAGGGAATGCTGATAGCCTCTCAATCATTTGCCGCAGCATCATTTTATGACCATCATTTCTTTATCTAGCAATTAGCTTTTTTTCCATTGTCAACATTTGCTGTTCTTTTACATTGGTGTAGTTCAGTCCATGTTCTTGTCTATTGATGTTCTGTATTTTGTCATGTTCTTTGTTTTGTGTGGACCCCTGGAAGAGTAGCTGCTGCTTCAGCAACGGCTAATGGGGATCCGAAATAAAATAGACTGAACAAAAATATAAACGCAACATGTAAAGTGTTGGTCCAATGTTTAATGAGCTGAAATAAAAGATCCCAGAAATGTTCCATATGCAAAAAAAAGCTTATTTCTCTCAAATTTTGTGCACAAATTTGTTTACATTCCAGTTAGCGAGCATTTCAGCTTTGCCAAGATAATCCATCCACCTGACAGGTGTGGCATATCAAGAAGCTGTTTAAACAGCATGATCATTACACAGGTGCACCTTGTGCTGGGGACAATAAAAGGCCACTCTAAAATGTGCAGCTCTGTCACACAAAACCAATTCCACAGATGTCTCAAGTTTTGAGGGAGTGTGCACTTGGCATGCTGACTGCAGGAATGTCTACCAGAGCTATTGCCAGAGAATGTAATGTTCATTTCTCTACCATAAACCGCCTCCAATTAGAGAATTTGGCAGTACATTCAACCGGCCGCACAACCGCAGACTACGTGTAACCACACCAGCCCATGACCTCCACATCTGGCTTCTTCACCTGCGAGATAATCTGAGACCAGCCACCCGGACAGCTGATGAAACTGTTGGTTTGCACAACCAAATCATTTCTGCACAAACTGTCAGAAACCATCTCAGAGAAACTCATCAGCGTGCTCATCGTCCTCACCAGAGTCTTGATTTGACTGCAGTTGTAACCGACTTCAGTGGGCAACTGATGTCAACGTTGTGAACAGAGATCCCCATAGTGGCGGTAGGGTTATGGTATGGGCAGGCATAAGCTACGGACAACGAACACAATTGCATTTTATCGATGGCAGTATGAACGCACAGAGATACCGTGACGAGATCCTGAGGCCCATTGTCGTGCCATTCATCCGTGCCATCCATCACCTCATGTTTCAGCATGACAATGCACAGCCCCATGTCGCAAGGATCTGTACGAAATTCCTGGGAGCTGAAAATGTCCCAGTTCTTCCATACCCTACATACTCACCAGACATGTCACCCATTGAGCATGTTAGGGAAGCTCTGAATCAACATGTACGACAGTATGTTCCAGTTCCCGCCAATATCCAGCTTCTTCGCACAGCCGTTGAAGGGGAATGGGACAACATTCCACAGGCCACAATCAACAGCCTGATCAACTTTATGCGAAGGAGATGTGTTGCGCTGCATGAGTCAAATGGTGGTCACACCTAGGGTTGCAACATTATGGTTTTCCCGAAATCCCGGTTGGAGGATTCCTGGAATCAGGAAGGAATAAGCAGGAAATCTGGAATCCTCCAAACAGGATTTATGGAAAACCAAGGAATTTGTTGAAAGTTCCTGAAATTTTGCAACCCTAGTCACACCAGATACTATGACTGGTTCTCTGATCTACGGCCCTCCTTTTCTTTTTAAGGTATCTGTGACCAACAGAATCATATCTGTATTCCCAATCATGTGAAATCCATAGATTAGAGCCTAAATCATTTACTTAAATTGACTGATTTCCAGGAAATTGTTGCATGTTGCATTTACATTTTTGTTCAGTGAACTAAACATTAGAGCATGTCAGTATATTGTATGCTACATTGATGGTTGATGAACTTATTGATATCCTGTGATTGGTCACTAGGCATGGTCGGAATTCTGTATCTAGAAAAGCAGAAATTACAAATCATGAGAATGTTCAGGGACATTTCTCTCCAAGTTGCACAGTGAAGTGGAACTGTGCTACTCTGCTCTCTGGTGGTGACTGTAAAGAACTATAATCTAAGGGTTTTGTGTTGCCCACAGAACCAAACCTGTGTTGAATTCTTGAGAAAGTAGCAGCTACCCACTGGACAAAAACTGGTTGCATCAACATTGTTTTTACGTTGTTTCAACTAAAGAATTCAACTTCGATGATGATGGATAAACTTGGAAAATGGAGGGAATTTTATCCTAAATCCAATTTTTTTTTTTTTGTTGATTTCACATTAGCTGACAAGTCAACCAAATGTAAATGAAAACTAGACGTTGAACTGACGTCCTCACATGTAGATTCTTTCAGCTTCCCAACAGTAGTTACATAAACAATGATAAATGCTGCCATAACCTACACATTGTTGGTTGGACTCTCAGCAGTCTATATTTAGATGATCCCAGATAGGATGGAATTGGTTGCAGGATTAGTGAGAGTGAAAGGCTATACACAGAAACACAAAGGATCAAACACACGCATTGACGGACGAAGGCCATGCAGCCGAAACGCGTCGGATTTTTAAAAACGTTGTTTCTATTGAACATGCCATACGAATAAAGGCATTTTAATTAATTATATGAAGAGTGCCTTGGTCCTCTTTTCTTTCTGATGACCAATTTACCCCTTTTACCAAAGAGCACCTTCTGTCTACCATAACTTACTATTGTGTACCTTTAGTAGCGCTTCCCTTCCTCATCTTTCTACACGCATTGAGGGAGTTTGATTAAGCTGATTCCCCCGGTGCACCGTGCTACGGCCCGTGACTTGAAGGGCGAAAGCAGTGAGGGAGGAGAGCCCTTCTCAAATCAAACAGTAATCTCAGTAACCACTCAGTCATGCTGTCGACAAGGCAGCTAGATGCATCGTTCAGAAACATACATCATCCCTTTTCCATAGAATATATGTTTGAAGTTTAAAACGAGTTTTCATCAAAAGCAATCACTTTTGCCTGGAAAAACACAGAATCCTACTCATTACTCCACGTGCTTAGCCTACGTCACTTTTGCTTTGGGCTGACTTTCTTAGCCAAAACGGGGCACCTGGCTCACGCCCGGGAGGCAGCCCGGTTCCAAAACGAATGCAATCAACGCTAACCCGCTTAACCTGGGACATTAATATAATTCCCTCAGTGTGATGGCGATAGGTGTGCCTGTGCGCATCACACTCGCACCCAAGTTCAACTAAGTTATAAAGTTCCACAACTTTGCTACCAGGGTTGAATTTAATTAAATTCAAACAATGAATTTGAATTGGCCACAAAGCAGAATTTGAATTGAATTCAAAGCAATTCAACTGAGATGTGAAACATGAAAGTCTCATTTATTTGACAAATTATTTATCAAAGGTTATGCCACATATTAACGCAAAGAATACACATACATTTTCAAATATTACTTTGATTATAACTCAAAGACGTCAAACAATATTCGTATTTGGCTTGAGATGTTAACATCGTTCCCTTCCATACTGCAGTGTTTGATCTAATGCATTCTGGGAAATGTATTTCTTTCTGATATGTAAAAACATTAAGGGAATGATTAATTATTATAGACAACCCAGAACATGGTCTTAGAATATTTCCAGACCACTGTAATTACTTAAAATTGTTTCAGGAGAATCAGTTTTAAAAATGAAATGTTTCAACATTATGCTACATGGTACTTGGTAACCATACATGATGTGAAGAATAAATAAGAATGTAATTTAATTCTACTAATTCCACAAATTCAATTAATTAATTCTACAAATGTAATTAATTAATTCTGCTTCATGTGGGGGTATGGCCTACTCAAATTCAAATTCAAGAATTTCATTGGAATTGGAACTCAATTCAGAATTGACAACAACCCTGTTTTCTACTGATGTAAAACATGTGTAGGCTATGACTATGAAATACTCCCCATAAGGCTAACAATTTGGCCAGTTTTCGTTGTAACTACTGTGAAATTATTTTCCTTCCTTTGCCAATATATTTTGCGTTCTTACTTTGTCTTGGGTTTGTTGCCACTTCTCGAAGCTCCACTTTCTTTACAGATCTTAATTTGATGAGTTTATTTTGAAAATGCTAAATCCACCAATTTTCACATTTATGTTTTTTTTATTAGAAATTATTTGTTACGGTTACCTTCATGTGTGTGTAAAATATTTCATTCATAGATTTCAGATGTTCAACATATTAGCACAACATGATACATTTCTGAATTTGTCAAGATGTTTTCTAGTCAAAATAATTCAATAACATTTTGATATCATATTCACAGGATGCATGACACACCCATTTGTGTACACTGAGTCAAAACCATATTTTCAGTTTCCCTTTGGTAGACTGGGAGAGCAGGTTAGATAAACTGGGACACTATTATTTTAGTCCTAATTGTACCCCAATGACAATTAAATTACATTTTGTGTCATTAGGAAACATCTGAGGATTTCAGAAATTAGAAAGGTGGAAATCTGTCCTTTGGGCTGATGAATCAAAATTAGATTTTTGGTTCCAACCACTGTGTCTTTGTGAGACGCAGAGTAGGTGAACGGATGATCTCCGCATGTGTGGTTCCCACCGTGAAGCATGGAGGAGGAGGTGTGATGGTGTGGAGGTGCATTGCTGGTGACACTGTCGGGGATTTATTCAGAATTTAAGGCACACTTAAAACAGCATGGCTACCACAGCATTCTGCAGCGATACGCCATCCTATCTGGTTTGCGCTTAGTGGGACTATCATTTGTTTTTCAACAGGACACTGACCCAACACACCTGCATCAGATGACCTGGCCTCCACAATCACCCGACTTCAACCCAATTGAGATGGTTTGGGATGAGTTGGTCCGAGTGAAGGAAAAGCAGCCAACAAGTGCTCAGCATATGTGGGAAATGCTTCAAGACAGTTGGAAAAGCATTCCAGGTGAAGCTGGTTGAGAGAATGCCAAGAGTGTACAGAGCTGTAATCAAGGCAAAGGTTGGCTATAATAATAATATAATAATATAATAATATAATAATATAATATAATATAAAATATATTTTTATTTGTTTAACACTTTTTTGGTTACTACATGATTCCATGTGTGTTATTTCATAATTTTGATGTTTTCACTACAGTACTATTCTACAATGTAGAAAATAGTACAAATTAAGAAAAACCCATGAATGAGGTGTGTCCAAACTTTTGACTTGTACTGTATGTAAATTAGATATTTTTGTATTTCATTTTCAATACATTTGCACAAAAAAAGTATTTTCACTTTGTCATTATGGGGTATTGTGTGTAGATGGGTGAGAAAAAATATATATTTAATCCATTTTGAATTAAGGCTGTAACACAACAAAATGGAGAATAGTCAAGGGGTATGAATACTTTCTGAAGGAACATTATATGCAGATATTATAGTAACAGCACATTAAGCGTTATAGGCAGTATTGCGAACTGCTGTATTCCATGCCCATTTTTTAACTATTACTGTGCCCGTTCGAGAGAGAGAGATCCGCTTGGCAGAGTGTGTGTGCCAATGTCACGTTCCTGACCTGTTTATGTTGTTTTGTATGTGTTTATTGGTCAGGGCGTGAGTTTTGGGTGGGCAGTCTATGTTTTCTGTTTCTATGTTGGTTTTGGGTTGCCTGGTATGGCTCTCAATTAGAGGCAGGTGTTTGACGTTTCCTCTGATTGAGAGTCATATTAAGGTAGGTTGTTCTCACTGTTTGTTTGTGGGTGATTGTCGTCCGTGTCTGTGTCTACGCACCACACGGGACTGTAGCGTTTGTTCGTTCGTGTGTTATAGTCTGAACCTGTTCCTACGTGCTTCGTGTTATATGTAAGTTCTATTGGTTTAGGTCAGTCTATATTCGTTTTTGTTATTTTGTAATCCTTTCAAGTGTTTGTTTTCGTGTTTCATCGTTTGCTTTAATAAATAATTATGTATTCACAACCCGCTGCAATTTGGTCGAATCACTACTCCTCCTCTTCGTATGAAGAGGAGGAGGAACACCGTTACAGAATCACCCACCAAACCCAGATCAAGCAGCGGGTTAACGGACAGCAACGACAGCAGCAGTGGGTCAAGGAGGATTGGACATGGGAAGAGATCCTAGACGGAGAAGGACCCTGGGCAGAACCAGAGGAGTGTCGCCGCCCCAAAGCGGAGCTGGAGGCAGCGAAAGCGGAGAGGCGGCGATATGAGGATGCAGCACGGAAACAAGGCTGGAAGCCCGTGAGTCAAACCCAAAAATTTCTTGGGGGGGGGCTCTCGGGGAATATAGTTGGGTCAGTCAGGGGACTTGAGCCAACTCCTCCTGCTTTACATAAGGAGCTGGTGAGGGCGGTGTTGGAGGTGAGTAACGCAGAGACAGTAAAGGAGCTAATGGAGAAATTGAAGGAGAAAGATATGAGGGATGTACTGGTTTGGTGCATGAGGCACGGCATCCGTCCGAATGAACGTATTGGTGAGTTGATGTCACCAGGTACCGCTCTCCATACTCGCCCTGAGGTGCGTGCTAGCCGTCTGGTTAAGACAGTGCCTACACCACGCACCAAGCCTCCTGTGCGTCTCCAGAGTCCTGTGCGTCCTGTTACTGCTCCCCGCTCTAGCCCTGAGATACGTGTTCCCAGCCTAATACCACCAGTGCTGGCACCACGCACCAAGCCTCCTGTGCGTCTTCAGAGCCCGGGTTCTCCTCCACGCACTCTCCCTATGGTGCGTGTCTCCAGCCCAGTGCCTCCAGGTCCGGCACCACGCACTAAGCCACCTGTGCGTCTCCAGAGCCCTGTACGCACTGTTCCTTCTCCCCGCACTCGCCCTGAGGTGCGTGCCCTCAGCCCGGTACCTCCAGTTCCGGTACCACGCACCAGGCCTATAGTGCGCTTCGAGAGGTCAGTGTGCCCTGTCCCTGCTCCCCGCACTAGCCTTGAAGTGCGTGCCGTCATCCCGGTACCTCCAGTTCCGGCACCACGCACCAGGCCTACTGTGCGCCTCAGCAGGTCAGAGTCGGCTGTCTGCCCAACGCCGCCTGCACTGCTCGTCTGCCCAGCACCGTCTGAGCCATCTGTCTGCCCAGCACCGTCTGAGCCATCTGTCTGCCCAGCGCCGTCTGAGCCATCTGTCTGCCCAGCGCCGTCTGAGCCATCTGTCTGCCCAGCGCCGTCTGAGCCATCCGTCTGCCCAGCGCCGTCTGAGCCATCCATCTGTCCAGCGCCGTCTGAGCCATCCGTCTGTCCAGCGCCTTCTGAGCCATCCGTCTGCCCAGCGCCTTCTGAGCCATCCGTCTGCCCAGCGCCTTCTGAGCCATCCGTCTGCCCAGCGCCTTCTGAGCCATCCGTCTGCCACGAGCCATTAAAGCCGCCCGTCTGTCCCGAGCCATTAGAGCCGTCCGTCAGTCAGGAGCCGCTAGAGCCGTCCGTCAGTCAGGAGCTGCCAGAGCCGCCAGCCAGTCAGGAGCTGCCAGAGCCGCCATCCAGTCAGAAGCTGCCAGAGCCGCCAGCCAGTCAGGAGCTGCCAGAGCCGCCAGCCAGTCAGGAGCTGCCAGAGCCGCCAGCCAGTCAGGAGCTGCCAGAACCGCCAGCCAGTCAGGAGCTGCCAGAGCTGCCCTACAGTCATGAGCTGCCCTACAGTCATGAGCTGCCCTCCAGTCATGAGCTGCCCTCCAGTCATGAGCTGCCCTCCAGTCATGAGCTGCCCTCCAGTCATGAGCTGCCCTCCAGTCATGAGCTGCCCTCCAGTCATGAGCTGCCCTCCAGTCATGAGCTGCCCTTCAGTCATGAGCTGCCCTTCAGCCATGAGCTGCCCTCCAGTCATGAGCTGCCCTCCAGTCATGAGCTGCCCTCCAGTCATGAGCTGCCCTCCAGTCATGAGCTGCCCTCCAGTCATGAGCTGTCACTCAGTCCGGAGCTGTCACTCAGTCCGGAGCTGCCACTCAGTCCGGAGCTGCCATTAGTACAGAGTTGTCCCTCTGTCCTAAGCTACCTCTCTGTCCGGAGCTACCTCTCTGTCCGGAGCTACCTCTCTGTCCTGAGCTACCTCTCTGTCCTGAGCTACCTCTCTGTCCTGAGCTACCTCTCTGTCCTGAGCTACCTCTCTGTCCTGAGCTGTCTCCTCTATATAGGAGGGGCCTTAGTGAAGGTTCCTGGACCATGGTCGGGGGCGAGGGTCGCCACTCGAAGGACGCTAAGGAGGGGGACAAAGACAGTGGTGGAGTGGTGTCCTCGTCCGCCGCCGGAGCCGCCACCGCGGACAGATGCCCACCCAGACCCTCCCCTTGAGTTGTAGGGGTGCGCCCGGAGTTCGCACCTTGAGGGGGGGGTTCTGTCACGTTCCTGACCTGTTTATGTTGTTTTGTATGTGTTTATTGGTCAGGGCGTGAGTTTTGGGTGGGCAGTCTATGTTTTCTGTTTCTATGTTGGTTTTGGGTTGCCTGGTATGGCTCTCAATTAGAGGCAGGTGTTTGACGTTTCCTCTGATTGAGAGTCATATTAAGGTAGGTTGTTCTCACTGTTTGTTTGTGGGTGATTGTCGTCCGTGTCTGTGTCTACGCACCACACGGGACTGTAGCGTTTGTTCGTTCGTGTGTTATAGTCTGAACCTGTTCCTACGTGCTTCGTGTTATATGTAAGTTCTATTGGTTTAGGTCAGTCTATATTCGTTTTTGTTATTTTGTAATCCTTTCAAGTGTTTGTTTTCGTGTTTCATCGTTTGCTTTAATAAATAATTATGTATTCACAACCCGCTGCAATTTGGTCGAATCACTACTCCTCCTCTTCGTATGAAGAGGAGGAGGAACACCGTTACAGCCAATGGGAGAAAATTAGAGCTTCGGTGAGTGAGTCTGTCTTTTTTGCATGCATGTGTCATAGAGTGTGAAAGAGATATGAAAGAGATATAGGCATAGGCCAGATGTGAGGGTATTATGTTATTACCTGCTCATAATTTACTTTAAAATGGGAAACATTGTTTGATTGTTAATAATAATTGGAATTCTAATAATAATAAATGATGAATATTCACATTTGTTTATAAAGTTCAGTCAACTACCTACCATTGCATTTTAGAATATAGACCTAATAATGTTTTAATGTCATCTCATCCCCTTTTTACAACCTCCCAGTTCTGCATATAATAGAAACATACACTCAGTCGCCAGTTTATTAGGTACGTCCATTTAGTACCGGGTCGGACCTTCCTTTGCTTCAAGAATAGCCTGAATTCTTTGGGGCATGGAAGCGTTGCTCAATTGGCATTATGGGGTCATGGACTTATGCTTCTTATACCAAATCCTAACTCATCCGTCAGCATGACGCAACAGGAACCAGGATTCATCAGACCAGGCTATGTTTTTCCACTCCTCAATTGTCCAGGTGTTGGTGATCGCGTGCCCACTGGAGCCGGTTATTCTTGTTTTTAGCTGATAGGAGTGGAACCCGGTGTGGTCGTCTGCTACAATAGCCTATCCGTAATAAGGACCGACGAGTTGTGCGTTCTGAGATGCCGTTCACAATAATCCTGCAGCAACAGTAAACGTGAATTATTGTGTGGATAACAATAATTTGATACTTTTGTGGGGGTTGATAAAGTTTTAGTTAGAGCAAATCAAGTCTGACATTTTGAAGTGGAAATTACAAACTTTAGAAGCCTTTTAAAACCTTGAATACACTACAAGTTTGCGTTTCCTGCAACAACAGCAAGATCAAATTAAGATCCAACACCTGTATACGTTCAGAGAAGTATGCAAATTGTCCCAACAATAGTTGTGTTCACAACTGAAAAGTATAGCCTACATCTGCCTTTCAGTGAGCAGGATAGGATGTTGGTGATGTATACCCATACTAATAAAAAGGCTTATTTTAACTTACTGTATTGGTTGATGTACTGTAACTACATGAAGTTCATGATGATCAGCTGAGATGCCATACTGTGCTTTTCTCCTGCGGGAACATTCAGAACACACACGCACACGCGCACACGCACACGCACACGCACACACACACACACACACACACACACACACACACACACACACACACACACACACACACTATAGCTTAATTGGATATTGTTGTATGTGTCAGCAATAGCCAAGTTAGCTATGCAAAGTGCCAGATAGGTAACCATTTACAGTAACTGCTGTTTATAGTCAATACACACCATCAGCCGACAGAAGATCTAGCTAAGTTAAGTGAAGCTGCCCTCTAGCCGGGCAGCTTCATCTTGTAGCAGGTTGAACGACTAACTTACTTCCACTAGCTACTAGTACCTAGCATGACTATAGCCAGTAACCAGCAAGACAACTTTGTTCAGTTGTTGTTGAGTTTGCTACACTGCCATGCTAACTTCATAATAAGTTCTGCATCTTAGCTAACATGAGTATTGCTTTCTTCCTGTCACACTCACAAGGTCTTATCCTTTCTTTGTGCTGCCAACCTAGGCTAACCTAAGCCCCGTGAATATTCTATGAGGGGGTGTGTATTTCCGGGTATGAACAAAATGAAAAACAAAAAAAAGGCTGTTTTCCGTTTTTCCATTCTCCGTTTTGACTCGGAAATCAAAGTAACAAAATGTACATGGACCCACCCAGCTATCTACAGTAGCTAGCTAGTTGACTGCTGTAGCTAGTCAAAAACGACTTGTTTTGAAAGTTGGATCATCTAATCCTTCGAGGCTTTAAAAGTGTTCTTACACTATGATTTTTAACATTCAAAGCAACTGGGAGACATCCATGGCAGGCATTGTTGTCACCTTAGCTTGCTATATAACTTCGAAGTAATAGGAAGCAGGAGCCCCTAGTCAAAGAATCCTATAGGAATCCTATTGGACTACTTTTTCCCTACAAAACATACACATACAAACGACAACATACAAACTAGAGGTCGACCGATTATGATTTTTCAACCCCGATACCGATACCGATTATTGGAGGACCAAAAAAAGACGATACTGATTAATCGGACAATTTTTATATATATATTTGTAATAATGATAATTACAACAATACTGAATGAACAATGAACACTTTTATTTTAACTTAATATAATACATCAATAAAATCTATTTAGTCTCAAATAAATAATGAAACATGTTCAATTTGGTTTAAATAATGCAGAAACAAAGTGTTGGAGAAGAAAGTAAAAGTGCAATATGTGCCATGTAAAAAAGCTAACGTTTAAGTTCCTTGCTCAGAACATGAGAACATATGAAAGCTGGTGGTTCCTTTTTACATGAGTCTTCAATATTCCCAGGTAAGAAGTTTTAGGTTGTAGTTTGTCGTGGAAAATTGCAAGATTATGTTATAGTGCTTGTAATATTATATTATAATCTTTGTATTGCATTAGAATGGTTGTTTTATTCGACAGAATAGAGGATTCTGTCGACTATTGTGTGTGTGTGTTCCACTGAGGATGGGCCTCTATGAGATAGCACTGACAGAGGAGATTTTTGATGTCTTTGGGTAATAAAGCCTAAAGAGCATTCCAGATAGTAAAGGTAATGTTTTTGTGCTATACCGTACCAGGGTGAGACGGGTTCCAGTTTGGAGTAGGAGGGGGCCAGACACTGGTCTTTACAATGAGAACTGTTGACACAGCAGTAACTGTCTGCTATGTTTTATAGATATCTTTCATACAAATCTTAACCTTTGTGAACTGTTCCTAAGATCTGTGGTTCGTCATGTAAGTTGAGAGGGGTGTATCTTGACTATAAAAGATCTTTGTATTCTTCTGTAGGGACTCTCAAAATTCATTATAGATAGTGAATTGTTGAAAGTCAAAGGCTAAAGCTTAAAGCTCATTAAAGATGAAGTTTAGGTATAACTCTGACTGGTGTGTAGTTTGTAACTCTCCTCATTTGGTAATACAGGAAAATGCCATCACAAGTTATTATAGGACTATTTCTCTCTATACCATTTGTATTTCATATACCTTTGACTATTGGATGTTCTAATAGGTACTTTAGTATTGCCAGCCTAATCTCGGGAGTTGATAGGCTTGAAGTCATAAACAGCGCAATGCTTGAAGCATTGTGAAGAGCTGCTGGCAAACGCAGTAAAGTGCTGTTTGAATGAATGCTTACGAGCATGCTGCTGCCTACCACCGCTCAGTCAGACTGCTCTATCAAATCATAGACTTAATTATAACATAATAACACACAGAAATACGAGCCTTAGGTCATTAATATGGTCAAATCCGTAAACTATCATTTCGAAAACAAAACATTTATTCTTTCAGTAAAATACGGAACCGCTCCGTATTTTATCTAACGGGTGGCATCCATAAGTCTAAATATTCCTGTTACATTGCACAACCTTCAATGTTATGTCATAATTACGTAAAATTCTGGCAAATTAGTTTGCAACGAGCCAGGCGGCCCAAACTGTTGCATATACCCTGACTCTGCGTGCAATGAACGCAAGAGAAGTGACACAATTTCCCTAGTTTAATATTGCCTGCTGACCTGGATTTCTTTTAAATAAATATGCAGGTTTAAAAAAATGTACTTCTGTGTATTGATTTTAAGAAAGACATTGATGTTTATGGTTAGGTACATTCGTGCAACGATTGTCCTTTTTTGCAAATGCGCTTTTGTTTAATCATCCCCCGTTTGGCGAAGTTGGCTGTCTTTGTTAGGAAGAAATAGTCTTCACACAGTTCGCAACGAGCCAGGCGGCCCAAACTGCTGCATATACCCTGACTCTGTTGCACAGAACGCAAGAGAAGAAATTCATGTTAGCAGGCAATATTAACTAAATATGCAGGTTTAAAAATATATACTTGAGTATTGATTTTAAGAAAGGCATTGATGTTTATGGTTAGGTACACATTGGTGCAACGACAGTGCTTTTTTCGCGAATGCGCTTGTTAAATCACCCGTTTGGCGAAGTAGGCTATGATTCAATGATAAATTAACAGGCACCGCATCGATTATATACAACGCAGGACAAGCTAGATAAACTAGTAATATCATCAACCATGTGTAGTTAACTAGTGATTATGTTAAGATTGATTGTTTTTTATAAGATACGTTTAATGCTAGCTAGCACCTTACCTTGGCTCCTTGCTGCACTCGCATAACAGGTAGTCAGCCTGCCACGCAGTCTCCTCGTGGAGTGCAATGTAATCGGCCATAATCGGTGTCCAAAAATGCCGATTACCGATTGTTATGAAAACTTGAAATTGGCCCAAATTAATCGGCCATTCCGATTAATCGGTCAACCTCTAATACAGACCCACATGCTCACACCCCCACCTCCAGCGCCCTTATCACTCTCTGCCACATGGCCTCAAACTGCAACATTTTGTTTCTCTCCGTCACGCACACAATTTCAACATTTAGATATGAAAGCATCTGACCTTTACATTGTGTTAACGATGGAGGATTGGTTGATTTCCAGTTTGCACCCTCATATGCCATGGCTTGAAAAATGCAGACAGACGGATTAAAAGTACATTCATCCTATAGGTTTTTGATATGTCTTGTAGGATTTTGTCACCCCAATCAGAATTCTATTAGAACTTTTTTTTCTTAATTGAACCCATTCAATTATAGTTTGTTGTCATTGGTTCCAGTACAATACAACAACATTCATTACAATATTTTCATTTACTGGAAACAACAGTTATATATTAACTTGTGTTTTTTTCCCCTGTAAAAAAAAGCCTATCTCTTTAAGAGTGGTTGATGACATCATAATCACTAGGCTACCTGGGGCGGCAGGTAGCCTAGTGGTTAGAGAGTTGAACCAGTAACCAAAAGGTTGCAAGATTGAATCCCCAAGCTGACAAGGTAAAAATCTGTTGATCTGCCCCTGAACAAGTTCATCTACTGTTCTTAGGCCGTCATTGAAAATAAGAATTTGTTCTTAACTGACTTGCCTAGTTAAATAAATATAAAATAAATAAAAATGCAGAGAATATGTGGTTTTCTAACATTATTATTCTAACTGTTATATCCCTCACTGTGCGTGAATGCAAGAACTGTGAGTTCAGTATTTGTTTGTTTCCTGACGAAGTTGTCAATGTTTTAGCCATATTTCCGTCACTGTACAGCATTTCATGCACTTGTTTTTATGCTAGCTAAGAAACTACTGACTGAAACTACTGCTAGCTGACTAGCTAGCTAAATTGTAGGTGTTTGTATGTCGTTTTTGAGTCACTATATTGTTATAGCAGATGAGAAATGTTTTTTATTGTTTGTTAATGCTAAATATATCTGCCTTATTATAGGCAAGTCCACCCCGTTTTCATGATTTCTGGTAGATCCCTAGTAGAAAAATCCTATCAGATTTGGAAATCAGTTGTGTTGGTGTCCTATGGGATTCTATCCTATAGGATTTTATCCTATAGGATCCTATAGGATTCCAATACCGAGAATCCACTAGAAAAATACTATCAGATTTTGGAATCAGTTCTATTCGACTCGTATAAAATCCTATAGGATAGGTTCCAAAATATGATAGGATTTTCTATTCGATTTTCTTTATTGGAATCCTGTAGGATTTTTTGACTAGGGGCACCACCACTAATCAGCCTACACCTCTGTGCACACACCATCGCTACTATGACAACTAGCGTAGCCAAGTCAGTAAATGACTGCTGTCTGAACCAATGATGCATATAAACCAATGATGTGTATAAACCCTGGATGACTGTATTGAAGCCTGTTGTAAAAAGATTTTGGAAGTTACTTAAATGTATTTTTTTATGTCTAAATTCGTTGTTTCTACACATTTATTCTATTACAGACACCTTTCTGCATACTTTTAAATTATATTATGGGAGATAAATATTTTATAAAAGAAAAAATATATGAAAACATTTTCCTTAAAGTATTTTTTTGGTTCTGATTTTACTGTCCCCACTACAACCAAATAATTCTTAAATACATATACTTTTGGCCCTGAAACATTTATTTGAAATACTACAGAATTCCATTGATTCCTATAGAGGACTGCTCCTAATGGGGAGTGCCAATATCACTATGCCGTTTCCTGGTTGCTAAAATTCTAATAGTTCGCCTGACTTCAGTTTATGTGACAAAATAAGCAATGTAAAGTGTAGAGAATCATTGTACCATCTAAACCACTGTGAAATATGTTTTCAATAACCCAAAATATTGTATTTTCAGCTTTTTGAAACTGGATTACAAAACCGAAGAAAAAGATGCCAAAACTAAACTTAAGAACGGTATGAAATAGAAATAGAGCACATAGAACAGATCTACTGCTTCTTAGACTGGCTTTCAATGAGAATGACAGATCTATAACTCACATTTCAATCTGAATTTGGTCGGTCACCCAACAAATGACATATTGCAGCTTTCATGGCCAGTACATAGCATCAGCAATCCAGGGTTTATATACATCATTGATATGAACCCTGGATGCTACTTATTCTCTCTCTAACGATGTTCTGCCAAAACCACGTCCTGCAGTTGAGTCAAACGTTCCATAGCCCTCAGAGTCGATTTCATTGGTCAACAGGATGAGAGACGTGATTGGATAGATTCAAAGAGCCTCGGGCCAGGCACGTGCCGTCTAAAAACAGGCGAAAATGCCATAGAAGTCACAAGTTATTTGCCTTGTTGTAACTTTAAATTCTGTGCATTATTGTTAGATAAAGTACAAACATAATTCATGTGTGGTAACAGTCGTGCCGAGTCAAACAAACTAGTACAGAAACTTCACTCAAATTGGTCGCTCCTGCGTGTAATATCTGTGACATAATATCTGTGACATATACATATTATTTTTTACATGATGTCTCCCACCTCAGTTGATAAAATCACAGGTTCACAAAAGCATTGGAAAGCACAAGGCTGGAATCATCAATTTGGTCAATTATGTAGCCAGATGTACACCCCACGAGCCCTAATGAACACAATACATTTTGATGCGCGTGTGCTATACGAGAAACCCACCAGTAGAATATAGCTATTCAATAGACCAAAAAGATAAGAGAACATTTACAAACAATAAAATAAATAATAGAGGAACATCACACTGATATTGATGATAAGTGTTCATCATCACATAGAGGGACCGACTTGTGTTCTTGCCTTCGTTAGACGCCCCTAAAACCCCGTTTCTCTGTGGTGTAGCAAGCGACATATCGGCTGTCATTAAATCATACTTTATTTACAATGCAATTAAAATCACAATGCACTCTACATTATTAAAAACAGTACAACCAAAGAGAAAAAAATATAAACAAGGCATGTCCGCCTGGGCGTCTGGTAGCTCTGGCTTTTGCCTGGACTCTACAATGGATCTGACATTAAGCCAGAATGTAGACTTTATTCACAATTCTCTTAAAACATGTCGGCATAGAAAGAAACAACATCTATTCTAGGAGGTACTGGTGACACTAATGGAAAGGTCCTACTGGGACCAATTGCAAATCAACCCAAGACCATTTGGGTCCATTTGGGATTGAGTGGAGATTGCTGTTGTAATAGAGTGCTGTAAAGTCTTATTTATTTATAAAACCCTCTTAGACCTCACTCCCCCCTATCCGAGATACCTACTGCAGCCCTCATCCTCCACATACAACACCCGTTCTGACAGTCACAGTCTGTTAAAGGTCCCCAAAGCACACGCATCCCTGGGTCGCTCCTCTTTTCAGTTCGCTGCATGCTAGCGACTGAAATGAGCTGCAAAAAAAACCACTCAAACTCTTCATTCAAAGACTCAGTCGTGGACACTCTTACTGACAGTTGTGGCTGTTTCGCGTGATGTATGTTTTGTGCTGCTACCATGTTGTGCTGCTGCCATGTTGTGTTGCTACCATGATGTTGTCATGTTGTGTTGCTACCATGCTGTGGTTTCATATGTTGCTGCCATGCTATGTTGTTGTCTTAGGTCTCTCCTTTTGTAGTGTTGTGGTGTCTCTCTTGTAATGATGTGTGTTTTGTCTTGTATTTTTATTTAATTTTTAATTTTTAATCCCAGCCCCCGTCCCCGCAGGAGGCCTTTTGCCTTTTGGTAGGCCGTCATTGTAAATAAGAATTTGATCTTAACTGACTTGCCTAGTTAAATAAAGGTTTAATAAAATCAATTTTAAAAAGCCAGGGGCTCGTCACTAACTAAAACACAACATATACTGAAAAAAGCAAGACTATTTTTTCAAACTAATGGCAGGCAGCAACATAACACTGTCACATTTGCCTGTTGGCTGTTAAATGTTAGTTTATCTTCACCACATGCATTTCCTTTTTATTTTATTTAACTTCACCCCTCGTAGCCGGCATTAATGTCTCTTTCGAGAAGCTACTTCGGTGTATATGCTGGGTGCAAATGGATGAAATTGCTCACCCGGGCAAGAATCGGGCGTCCCACTCGAAAAACCCAACCGTCTTCCCCCAGACAAGTGCAGTACATCATCTGCAATGAGATCATCTCCAAATCCACACCTAGGCCTAGACCCTATCTCCGAGGCACTGTGGATCTGAGAGGATTGGAAGCTAGATGGTGGAATAGCGCGAAAACACGGTTCGCGGTTTGAGGACCTGGATTTTGTTGTGCATGGAGAGTGTATGCCTCGGCACTGCAGTATCATAGGATCAGCCTCCCTTCAGTTGACACCACTCTCTCAATAGGTTGGCAGGAGCAATGCGAGGCCTAAGATGCAAGGCCTACGGTAGAAGACGCAGTATTATATTACTCTTTCTCAATTTGACTTACCTCGATTCCTCACATTCTCTTTCCTCGCCCCCTTTTCAACACGGATTCGCGGGTTAGATCAGAGGTGGCTCCCTTCAACCTTTCTCCTCCATTGCATTTTGAGGAGGCGAGGAGAGAGGATGCAAGCAATTGACGAAGGGCCACACACTGGTGGCATTCCTGCCTGACTACATTGAAGATGCATGCCAGATCTCTCACAACCTGGGTAGGTGTTAAACATATCAACGAACCATATGATATAGCAATCTGATGCCTGACCGTGCAGTTCATGACGTGGCGCACAACCATTGGCTGATGCAATGCAACGTCAGCAATGTAATCAGGAAAAACACCATCACATAATTACTCATCCTCCCAGTCACACACTCACGCCAATATACGTACACGACTGGGTGACATGATAAATAAATGTAAGCAACTGAAGAGAATGGAGATAAATGATAATATTATACAACGGCCATTACAAGTTAAAAGTACATTCAGCAATGTGACGTTACCATGAGCAGTGGGGCGACTTCTGTAACAAAGAGTGAAGCGAGAGGCTAAGCTCGTCAGCATTTGCTGTCACCCAACCGTCATGCCACAACAGAGTGAAGCAAACTCCTGTGCACAGGCACAGATGCTTGCCAGTGTGTGTGTGTCGAGTGCAGCAACTCGCTCTCACTCTGCAATGTCTTTGGTTCACACCACTGCTTGTTGATGTCATATTGCTGAGTCCCAGTAAAGAATCAACGCATAAACATCGCGTCCACTCACTCAGATATCAGGAGGTGAGAACTCTGAATGTTGCGTTCGCAATACGTAACCTTGGACTTCAACTGAATCAACATAAAAGCATAAGTAAATGTGTGTTGAGTTTGAAATGGTATTCACTCATCACTTTCTTGCTGGCTTTCCTCCTGTTGGTGATCACCGCCTTGTCTGTAGCCTACTTGACTTTTCATCTTGGTGTACGCCACATCTGACAAGTAAACAAAGTCATATTCAAGATGTTGTTAGCATAAGTAAGTACAGTACAATGGACAGTGACTCCATCATCTACACTGAAGGCTTTCTTAGATGAGTCTTTTAATTGTCCAGGTATTTTACATTAGTGCAGATTACATGTACACATGTAGCAGTTCACAGTTCACATAGCAGTCTACACTCTATCCTGATTAAGAGAAGGACAAGAAGGCGTAGGCACAGACTAATAGTATGTTCCCCTTGTTTGTTTGTTTGTCACTCACCGTTTACTGACTGACTGGAGTTGCACTTACTGAAGTGATTTCAGTAATTCCAGTGGAATGGATCTTTAATGGTGTTAAAAAAGAAGGGCAACATACTGGTTATGATTGAGGCATCTGCTAATAAAAAATAAGATAATCGATGGCACAATGTTAACATGAAAATACACTACATATACAAAAGTATGTGGACACCCATTGAACTTAGTGGATTCGGCTATTTCAGCCACACCCGTTGCTGACAAGTGTATAAAATCGAGCACACAGCCATGCAATCTCCATAGACAAACATTGGCAGTAGAATAGCCTTACTGAAGAGCTCAGTGACTTTCAACGTGGTACCGTCATAGGAGGACACCTTTCCAAAAAGTCTGTTCGTAAAATTTCTGCCCTGCTAGAGCTGCCCCGGTCGACTGTAAGTGCTGTTACTGTGAAGTGGAAATGCTCAGCCAAAAAGTGGCAGGCCACACAAGCTCACAGAACGGGACTGCCGAGTGCTGAAGAGCGTAGCAACACTCACTACCGAGTTCCAAACTGTGTCTGGAAGTAACGTCAGCACAAGAACTGTTCGTTGGAGCTTCATGAAATGGGTTTCAATGGCAGAGCAGCCGCAAACAAGTCTAAGATCCCCATGCGCAACACCAAGTGTCGGCTGGATTGGTGTAAAGCTCGCCGCCATTGGACTCTGGAGCAGTGGAAACACGTTCTCTGGAGTGATGAATCACGCTTCACCATCTGGCAGTCCGACAAACCAATCTGGGTTTGGAGGATGCCAGGAGAAGGTTACCTGCCCCAATGCATAGTGCCAACTGTAAAGTTTGGTGGAAGCGGAATAATGGTCTGGGGCTGTTTTTCATGGTTCGGGCTAGGCCCCTTAGTTCCAGTGAAGGGAAATCTTAACGCTACAGCATACAATGACATTCTAGACGATTGTGTGCTTCCAACTTTGTGGAAACAGTTTGGGGAAGGTCCTTTCAAATCAAATCAAATTGTATTTGTCACATGCGACGAATACAACCTTACAGTGAAATGCTTATTCACAAGCCCTTAACCAACAATACTTTTACAAGTTTTTAAGAAAAAAAGTGTTAAGTAAAAAATATATAAGCAAAAAATAGAAAATAACAAATAACAAATAATTAAACAGCAGCAGTAAAATAACAATAGTGAGGCTATATACAGGGGGTACCGGTATAGAGTCAATGTGCGGGGGCACCGGTCAGTCAAGGTAATTTAGGTAATATGTACATGTAGGTAGAGTTAAAGTGACTATGCATAGATGAAAAACAGAGTGTAAAAGAGGGGTCTGGGTAGCCCTTTGATTAGTTGTTCAGGAGTCTTATGGCTTGGGCGTAGAAGGTGTTAAGAAGCCTTTTGAACCTAGACTTGGCGTTCCGGTACCGCTTGCCGTGCCATAGCAGAGAGAACAGTCTATGACTAGGGTGGCTGGAGTCTTTAACAATTTTTAGGGCCTTCCTCTGACATTGCCTGGTGTAGAGGTCCTGGATAGCAGGAAGCTTGGCCCCAGTGATGTACTGTGCCGTACGCACTACCCTCTGTAGCGCCTTGCGGTTGGAGGCCGAGCAGTTGCCATACCAGGCGGTGATGCAACCAATCAGGATGCTCTCGATGGTGCAGTTGTATAACCTTTTGAGGATCTGGGGACCCATGCCAAATCTTTTCAGTCTCCTGAGGGGGAAAAGGTGTTGTCGTGCCCTCTTCACAACTGTCCTGGTGTGTTTGGACCATGATAGTTTGTTGGGGATGTGGACACCAAGGAACCTGAAGTTCTCGACCTGCTCCACTGCAGCCCCATCAATGAGAATGGGGGCGTGCTCCTCCTTTTCCTGTAGTCCACAATCGTCTCCTTTGTCTTGATCACGTCGAGGGAGAGGTTGTTGTCCTGGCACCCCACAGCCAGGTCTCTGAACTACTCCCTATAGGCTGTCTCATCGTTGTTGGCGATCAGGCCTACCACTGTTGTGTCATTGGCAAACTTGATGATGGTGTTGGAGTCGTGCCTAGCCATGAAGTCATGAGTGAACAGGGAGTACAGTAGGGGACTGAGCATGCACCCCTGAGGGGCCCCCGTGTTGAGGATCAGTGTGGCAGATGTGTTGTTACCTACCCTTACCACCTGGGGGCAGCCTGTCAGGAAGTCCAGGATCCAGTTGCAGATGGAGGTGTTTAGTCCCAGGGTCCTTAGCTTAGTGATGAGCTTTGAGGGCACTATGGTGTTGAACTCTGAACTGTAGTCAATTAATAGCATTCTCACATAGTTGTTCCTTTTGTCCAGGTAGGAAAGGGCAGTGATGAGTGCAATAGAGATTGCATGATCTGTGGATTTGTTAGGGCAGTATGCAAATTGGAGTGAGTCTAGGGTTTCTGGGATAATTGTGTTGATATCAGCCATGACCAGCCTTTCAAAGCACTTCATAGCTACAGATATGAGTGCTACAGGTCGATAGTCATTTAGGCAGGTTACCTTAGTGTTCTATGGTGGTGGTCTGCTTGAAACATGTTGGTATTACAAACTCAGTCAGGTACATGTTGAAAATGTCAGTGAAGACACTTGCCAGTTGGTCAGCATATGCTCGGAGTACACGTCCTGGTAATCCATCTGGCCCTGCGGTCTTGTGAATGTTGACCTGTTTAATGGTCTTGCTCACGTCGGCTACAGAGAGCGTGATCACACAATCGTCCTGAACAGCTGATGCTCTCATGCATGCTTCAGTGTTACTTGCCTCGAAGCGAGCATAGAAGTAATTTAGCTCGTCTGGTAGGCATGTGTAACTGGGCAGCACTGTGCTTTCCTTTGTAGTCTGTAATAGTTTGCAAGCCCTGCCACATCCGACAAGCGTCAGAGCCGGTGTAGTACGATTCCATCTTCGTCCTGTATTGACGCTTTGCCTGTTTGACTGTTCGTCGGAGGGCATAGCTGGATTTCTTATAAGCTTCCGGGTTAGAGTCCCGCTCCTTGAAAGCGGAAGCTCTACCCTTTAGCTCAGTGTGGATGTTGCCTGTAATCCATGGCTTCTGGTTGAGGTATGTACGTACGGTCACTGTGGGGACAACATCATCAATGCACTTATTGATGAAGCCAGTGACTGATGTGGTGTACTCCTCAATGCCATCGGAAGAATCCCGGGAACATATTCCAGTCTGTGCTAGCAAAACAGTCCTGTAGCTTAGCATTTGCTTCATCTGACCACTTTCTTATTGACCAAGTCACTGGTGCTTCCTGCTTTTATTTTTGCTTGTAAACAGGAATCAGGAGGATAGAGTTATGGTCGGATTTGCCAAATGGAGGGCGAGGGAGAGCTTTGTATGTGTCTCTGTGTGTGGCGTAAAGGTGGTCTAGAGTTTTTCCCCCTCTGGTTGCACATTTATCATGCTGGTTGAAATGAGATAAAACTAATTTGAGTTTCCCTGCATTAAAGTCCCTGGCCACTAGGAGCGCCCTTTCTGGATGAGCGTTTTCCTGTTTGCTTATGGCCGTATACAGCTCATTGAGTGCGGTCTTAGTGCCAGCATCGGTTTGGGGTGGTATATAGACAACTAAGAAAAATACAGATGAAAACTCTCTTGGTAAATAGTGTGGTCTACAGCTTATGATGTGATACTGTACTCTACCTCAGGTGAGCAAAACCTTGATCATTAGATTTCGTGCACCAGCTGTTGTTTACAAATATACATTTCCTGTTTAACATGACAATGCCCCCGTGCAGAAAGCGAGGTCCATACAGGAAATGGTTTTTCAAGATTGGTGTGGAAGAACTTTACTGGCCTGCACAGAGCCCTGACCTCAACTCCATAGTGTAATTTCTTAATCATTGTACCTAAACTGTATGTGTAAACATGTATACGCAGGGCCCAGCTGTAAAAGAGACCTTGGTCTCAGTCTGTGTTCCTTGTTGAAATAAAGGTATAATAATAGAACACCTTTTGGATGAATTGGAACGCCGACTACGAGCCAGGCCTAAACGCCCAACATCAGTGCCCGGCCTCACAAATGTTCGTGTGGCTGAATGGAAGCAAGTCCACGCAGCAACGTTCCAACATCTAGTGGAAAGCCTTCCCAGAGGAAATGGAGGCTGTTGTAGCAGCAAGGGGGGACCAACCAAAATATTGGGACCAGCCAATACAAATACCCATGAATTTGGAATGAGATGTTCGACGAGCGGGTGTCCACATACTTTTGGTGATGTGGCGTATGTCTGTCTTACCTCCTGATGTGATTTCGTAAAGCTTGGCTCACATTTCTGGTGTTGCCGGACATTGATAGAAAAACATCCATA
The DNA here is from genome assembly GCF_016432855.1 of Salvelinus namaycush. Taxonomy (NCBI): domain Eukaryota; kingdom Metazoa; phylum Chordata; class Actinopteri; order Salmoniformes; family Salmonidae; genus Salvelinus; species Salvelinus namaycush. The sequence continues at coordinate 4,861,519 of NC_052335.1, read as the reverse complement.
GGCCCATACCACAGAAGCCTCATATTCACATGGAAGAAAAACTGTGAATAAACAACCCATCATGTGATCAAGTCCCTTCCCTTTAGACTATACATTATTTGAGTCGGTGGAACACACAGAGCAAACTTGATCCTCCTTACCGTGGTCTGTGCTTGCCAGTCCTTTTTCTTGAAAAGAGCAGGGGAATAAGTGAATGGAGGAAACAGTTTTGCCATCCATATTCCCCGAGGAATCCATACGGCAGATATCTTATTTCAAGGTGTGGTGTGGATGCAGTTGGGAACACAGGGCCGCAAGGGTAGTGTCACTGAATAGACTTTCACAATTCTAGAAGTAGCTTGAAACAGCTTTTCTAATTATGGTACCAGCTGATCTCGATACTCCTGCCTAAAAAGAACATTGTGCCAACTTGTGGTACAGTTTGATCAAACAACTTTGGTAAACCTTTCTCCACAATATCACAACTAATAACACTTATCATGTCAAAGATATTAATAGAATACAATCTAACACCAATCAGAACATTTTGAATGCATCATATCAAGCTAAACCAGCTAGCTAACTCTTACAGTATAGAGATTAAGAGATTTGGAAATGTTGTCTTGCACAGTGGCTTCAACACAGTGCCCCTATAAGTAATCTAGTGTATATATATATCATTGGTCTGAACACACACAAATCCAATTTGGTCACTGTTTGGACAGTCAGTATTCCAAAACGGGTTTGAAAAACAAAACTGATTTGAACATGAAGGCCTGCTGTCACGATCGTCGAAGGGAGAGAGATTGGACCAAGGCGCAGCGCGTGAAAAATACATCTTCTCTTTATTTTAAGAAGAAAAAATGAAACAAAACAACAAACAGACGACCGTGAAGCTATAAATCCAGATAGTGCTGACACAACCACTACACATAGACACAGACAATTACCCACAAAAACCTAGTGCCTATGGCTGCCTTAAATATGGCTCCCAATCAGAGACAATTAATGACATCTGTCTCTGATTGAGAACCCTTCAGGCAACCATAGACACAGCTAGACATCTATACTAAACATAAACCCAACTACTCTAATAAACCCCCTAACCTTACAACCACCCTAGACACTACAAAAACACATACATTCACCATGTCACACCCTGACCTAACTAAAATAATAAATGAAAACAAAGATAACTAAGGCCAGGGTGTGACACCTGCAGTGTGAACAAGGCTTAAGTAGACCAGACCCAGCTGCATTCGCACTGGTGTCTATGGGAGAGCCACCCCCTTAAAAGTAGACAATGGTAAACAGCCTGAGTGAAATATCTTCATTTATCCACCATTTTTGGTTTTCCTACCGGGCTTTGCCAATGCTCTGTAAACTCTGATAGGGAGAGTACCCATGTGGACTCATTCCACCCATAGCCTGGATCTGTTTCCATAAGGCCTAGTTTTGGATTGAGTTCAATTTGATTTAGATTTATTGGGAGAAATTATTTTTATGTTCATCATTTTTGTCTGTATTAGTAGCCTAGGTATTTTTTGCCTCTTTTGCCTAGATTATTATTTATCCTAACCCCTTCTACTATCGCAACCATTATTTTGTGAATGAAACTACCTTTTTCACACACTCACTCACTCACACGCACACACACACACACTCAATCTCGGCATGACATCGATTTATCTAGCATCACAATATACAAAAAATGCACATCTAGGCATTATCTCTCTGTTATACAGATGGTAAATGATGATGTATAGACATTCTGGAAGCCGGTTTAAAGTATTTGTGAAAAACAAAGAAGAGAAGAAAACATTTAAATGTTGTCATTCAATTTGTTAATAAGTTCATAGTGGATGGCATACAGTGTTCTTTGCTGGCTGGGTGCTTTTATCCAAAGCGTCTTACACGGCTTTCACTCAAGCCGGACAACATTTTCTTCCATTTAATTCCACAGGATGATTCTACTGAGGGGCTGCAGGTTAAGTGCCTTTCACACACTCCAAGCTTTCCATACTGATCCACCTTGGAGTTGAACCAGCAACCCTTTTCCAACCTTTAGCCCATCTCTTCTGGGGAGTTCAGGTGCTAACACGGATTTAAATGCTTGTAAACGACCGATCGGATATTTAAATAATCATTAGTCAAGTTCATCGGATATTTAAACAATCATTAGTCGAGTTCATGTATATTAAAGTTAGTAATTACATAAATAGGAACATTTTTCCCCAGCTTGGGCAATCTGTTACTTAATGTGTAATTATACATGCTCCAAATGAAATATTACAGTATGTTATGATAGAGCATGATTGAATTGGTGGTTTTCTGATGATGTGTTTAAAAAGGCTTTAAGATGTCTCTACAGTAAAGGCTTCTCTTGGGTGAGGCGAAGCACTAAGTCAGCACACTGTAACATCTGGTTGGGTCACCTCCCTAGTTTAAGCCTGCCATTATGGTCGACAGATCTGGGCTCTCACTGCCTCTCACTGTCTATTTTCATTTCTCCACTTGTAATTCCTGGACGAGAACTGACCTTAACTGGCTTCGGATACAGCCCAACAATAACAAATGTTTTTTTTTCTCCTCTCGTCTAGAGACCCCAAGTTAAACAACTCTGTGCGCTCCTTCTCTCTCTCTCTCCCTCTCTCTCAATTTCTCTCTCTCACTCCTTATTTTCAATCTGCTTCCACATAATTTCCACCAGGGGTATGTCCTACTATGCAATTCAATGAACTCTTAGAGCTTCAGTTCAGTTTGGCTTGGCACAAGGGAACAACTATGCATTCTGTACAGTGGAAGTTGTTTTATATCACCAAGTCGGTCCAATTAACGTTGGGAGCTTACAACCAGTGTTGCTCCCCTCACATAATGAGATTCATTCCCTATACGGCTTTATAATTGCTGCTTCTGGTCGGTGGAACACTGAAATCCCCCAAACGAGGCAACAGGCATGAGGTGCTTCTGTGCGCGGGTCCCCTGGCGCAGCTCCATGTGTAGGCCCCCGTAGATCCTCTGGCGGAGCTCCTTGTGGCAGGGCACCAAGGCAAACACACCGGCAACAGATGGTCTCTGTTGTGTTCCTCCCATCCGTGGAGCTGAGGCTGGCTCTGAGCACAGGCCCGCTGAGAGAGAGCTATTGGAACATTCACTCATATCGTGTGTGCAGACATATAGCCCTGCAGATATTTGTTACAGGTTTATGGTCTGTTTATGATGGATGTTTATGAGCGTGGGCAAGATTTTTTTTTAAACTGCAGGATACAGAAGATTTCCCCAACTTGTTTAATTTCAATCTCTCTTCTACATTACTTCACACAATTACTCTCCACATTTTCCCAATCCCTCAGTTTAGTGTATGCACCTTCATGACAACATTATGAGCTACAGGGAAAACATATGGCCAGTAAGAGGCGCGATAACTCCTGCTACTCCTGGGGTTTAACGACATACCAATGGCAAAGTTGTTGAGTTTCCCGTTGTAGCACATTCATCACACACTAGAGGGCGATCTCTAACATAAATTGGGTAGATAATGGCGATGACTGGAGAGGACCATGGGTCTGTTTCCATGACTGACAAAAAAATGCCCTCTTGAGCCAAATTTACATTTAGCAGACGCTCTTATCTACAGAAACTTTTATCGTTAAGTGACTTGCTCAAGGGCACATTCACAGTTTCCCCCCCCCACATAGTCAGCTCAGGGATTTGAACCAGCAACCTTTCAGTTACTGACCCAGTATGCTTAACCACTAGGCTACCTGCCACCTAAAAACATTCATGTACTGTAGGCCAAAAGAGTTAGGAAACTGATTTCAAACAGACTACACGTCACAGTAGAGGTGGAGTGGTGTTTTCTTTATTTCTCAATGTGAAACAAAATATACCTTCGTGTTCAGCAGTATGAGTGAAAAACGCAGGCTTATGAAGCTATAGAGAGGTACGGTATCGGATTCTACGGTTGTTGTTTTTAAAATGTGGAATAGGCCTAGTCCCTTGAAAAGCATCAAATACAGTGAAGGCTGAAGATAAACATGATAAATAACTCCATCTGACAGGCATTAAGACAGACAGACCCTGAGGTCTTCTGGCCGGTATTTACAGCTAAACGAGCCTTTGAGTATCGGTTTACAGGCCAGAGAGAGAGAGAGATATCTACATTAATATGTTTTGAAACCACACAGACCACTGGATGATAACCCACTGAACCACAACAAGGCAGTGTTCAAGGCCAGTGTTCAACAGCCGCATCCATCCACCCGAGCTTGTTCTTGTAACACTAACCGCTTACAAAAGGAGATACATGAAAATACATGTTTCATTATGTTATGCAATGCGTGTGTCTATGTTTGACGCTTCACCGAAGAAGGTAAGTGTTATTTTTGTTAAGGATTGGCCAATTATCTGGTCAGTATACAGCGTAACCAGAGTCTCAAGATGACAAAGTAAACTGGAGAGAGGTAGGCCGTTACAAACTTTCCCTTCTTTTCTTTTGTCAATACCCAATTATCCTCTCTGTTGCACTTCCCTGATAGCAGAGGCCCTAAAAAAGCTTTCTGAGGCATTGTTTTCTAATTGCAGCAATCCGGAGTCACTTGAAGCATTGATCAAACATTAGAGGCTTCATATGGTCAGTGCGTGGGCAAGGTGGAGTGGAACAGGAGAGAGAGAGACAGAGAGGATTGCAGGTTGCCTGCAATTCAGGTGTTTTGAAATGGGTGTCAAGATATTTTAAAGGGTGGTGCACTATTGGCTTGATTGTCTTGTTGTAGTCCTCTAATGCGCATGTGTCAAACTCATTCCACGGAAGGCCGAGTGTCTGTGGCTTTTCCGATCCTCCCTTGTACTTGATTGATGAATTAAGGTCACTGAATAGAAAAGAACTCCCCTCACCTGGTTGTCTAGGTCTTCATTCAAAGGAAAAACCAGCAGACACAAGGCCCTCCATGGAATGATTTTGACACTCCTCTAATGTGTGTTAGTTGACGGTCGACTAGTGTCTCAGGATTCCATGTAGTGATGACTGTGTGGACTGTGGCTGTAGCTGGTTGGTGGGCATGTTGTTTGTAGTTTGTCACTTTGTAGGGATGTAGCAGGCATACAGCATTTTGTGTTGATTGTTTGTCATGGCTGAGGGCTGAACCACCTGCAGTAATTATGCTATAAGTATACACAGCGCTCTGAAAAGCCCTTAAGGAAGAGTTTAGCCATTGAATCTGGAGAGATGGAGATGTTTGTGTTAATTATCCCCTAGTGTTATTTTAGGCTCGCTTATCATATTTCTTTACATCGCTAATAACCCCCTATTCATCTAACTATGTATTGTTGTTCTGAATGGGCTTCCATACAGTTTATCTTCCCCTCAACGAAATACAATTCATCCTCATTTGTCGCCTTGTGTAGTTTTTTGTGCAGTTTTGATATATGAGAAACATACGGGATGAAAACCGGTTCTTATGTGGTACTTATGAGCGGTACCATGAGAGCAGTACCATGTGTTCCAGAAAGCTCTTAACAGCTATTTTTCACATCCATTACTCGCCAAAGTTAATGGCGTAAAAGGAAAGTTCTCACTAGATGGAATGTCGCTAGACAGTTATTTCTCTCCCCCTATTCTCTCTGGGGAATTTTCAGACACAGAAAACAGCTTTTACAACATAGCACCTGAGTATGTCCAGTGTTAATATTGGGTGTTTGTCCCCTCCCAACACCTACATAGCTATTGGATGTTTTTTCCCCCACATTCTCCGAACACCTATCCTCGAACACCTATCCTCGGGGGCCTGATTGGTGTAACATTTTTCCCCAGCCCCAGCTAACACACCTGACTCCAATAATCATCTAATCGTGATCTTCAGTTTAGAATGCAATTCGTTTAATCAGCTGTGTTTGCTAGGGATGGGGGGAAAGTGTGACACCACTCCAGCACCCGAGGACTGGAGTTGCACATCCCTGAAATAAACTTAAGCCAGCTGCACAACTCACACCGCAGAAAACCGGCCCTGTTGATTGTCATTATAAAAGTTCATACAGGCGTGTCGTTTCGGTCTTTGCTCCAGCCCAGTCGTTTAATTACTTAATTATAACTGTTAATTGGCTGAGAGGCAGAGGCACCTGTGACTTTATCAAGGGTGTGAGTTAGTGGTCACCTCATTGGGGAACTGACAATTTTTTGGTATTTTTTGTCTGTGTGTGTGTGTGTGTGTGTGTGTGTGTGTGTGTGTGTGTGTGTGTGAGTCTGTGAGTCTGTGTGCGTGAGTCTGTGAGTCTGTGTGCGTGAGTCTGTGAGTCTCCTCAGATTCCTTAAGGTGGTATATCAGTTTCCACACACTTGTATTCTGGGAACAAAAAAATACATTTTCTGCGTGCATTTCAACTAACTGAGTATTCATTTACAAAACCGTCCAAGCGTTAAGTAAATGTCATTGTCCTTCTAGTTTCCCCGCTCCTAGCTTCCATTGCCAATACAATGGCGTCGGAGGGTATGGCTGCCGTTTTACTGGCTCCTAACCAACTGTGGTATTTTGTGTGTTTTTCGCATTGTTTGTAACTTATTTTGTACATAATATTGCTGCTCCCGTCGCTTATGAACGGAAATAACTTCTGGATATCAGAACGGCGAAGGATATATTGCTTCTCCTGCTTCTCTGAGACCAGGCCCAAATCCCTGTTATTCGCGTGAAGAAAAGACGGAAATACAGGGGGCAGAGATCGGGGTGCCTTGCTAGGATTCGTTGGCGAGTGTGTAACCCGCCTCTACCATCTGTTCTATTTGCTGACGTGCAATCACTGGAAAATAAACTGTATGATTTCCATTCGAGACTATCCTACCAACGGGACAATAAAATCTGTAATATCTTATGTTTCACCGAGTCATGGCTGAACAACGACACGGATAATATACATTTGGATGGGTTTTCCTTACATCGGCAAGACAGAACAGCTACGTCTGGTAAGACGAGAGGTGGGGGTGTGTGTCTATTTGCCAATAACAGCTGGTGCGTGATGTCTAATATTAAGGAAGTCTCGAGATATTGCTTGCCTGAGGTAGAGCACCTCATGATAAGCTGTAGACCACACTATCTACCAAGATCTATCATCTATATTTTTCGTAGCCGTCTATTTACCACCATAAACTGATGTTGGCACTAACATCGCACTCAATAAGGCCATAAGCAAATAAGAAAATGCTCATCCAGAGGCGGCGCTCCTAATGGCCGGGGACTTTAATGCAGGCAAACTTAAATCCGTTTTACCCAATTTCAACCAGCATGTCACATGATCAACCAGAGGGAAAAAAACTCAAGATCACCTTCACTCCACGCACACAGACGCGTACAAAGCTCTCCCTCACCCTCCATTTGGCAAATCTGACCATAATTTGATCCTCCTAATTCCTGCTTACAAGCAAAAACTAAAGCATGAAGTACCAGTGACTCGCTCAATACGGAAGTGGTCAGATGACGCGGATGCTACGCCACAAGACTGTTTTGCTAGCACAGACCGGAATATGTTCCGGGATTCATCCAATGGCACAGAGGAGTATAACCACCTCACTGCTGCTCCGTAGCACTCACGTCGGTATGAAGTGCTTTGAAAGGCTGGTCATGGCTCACATCTACACCATCATCACAGAAACCCTAGACCCACTCCAATTCGCATACCGCCCCAACAGATCCACAGATGACGCAATCTCAATCGCACTCCACAATGCCCTTTCCCACCTGGACAAAAGGAACACCTATGTGAGAATGCTGTTCATTGACTACAGCTCAGCGTTCAACACCATAGTGCCCACAAAGCTCATCACTAAGCTAAGGACCATGGGACTAAACACCTCCCTTTGCAACTGGATCGAGGACTTCCTGATGGGCCGCCCCCAGGTAGTAAGTGTAGACAACAACACATCTGCCACACTGATCCTCACAACACAGGGGCCCCTCAGGGGTGCGTGCTTTGTCCCCTCCTGTACTCCCTGTTCAACCACGACTGCGTGGCCAAGCACGACTTCGGCACCATCATTAAGTATGCTGACGACACAACAGTGGTAGGCCTGATCACCGTCAACAATGAGACAGCCTATAGGGAGGTCAGAGACCTGGCAGTGTGGTGCCAGGACAACAACCTCTCCCTCAACGTGATCAAGACAAAGGAGCTGATCGTGGACTACAGGAAAAGAAGGGCCGAACACGCCCCCATTCACATCGACGGGGCTGTAGTGGAGTGGGTCGAGAGATTCAAGTTCCTTGGTGTCCACATCAACATATTATCATGGTCAAGACACACCAAGACAGTTGTGAAGAGGGCACGACAACACCTTTTCCCCCTCAGGAGACTGAAAAGATTTGGTATGGGTCCCCAGATCCTCAAAAGGTTCTACAGCTGCACCACCGAGAGCATCCTGACCGGTTGCATCACCCGCATGGCATGGCAACTGCTCGACATCCAACCGTAAGGCGCTACAGATGGTGATGCCTACAGCCCAGTACATCACTGGGGCCATGCTTCCAGCCACCCAGGACCTATATACTAGGCGGTATCAGAGGAAGGTCCAAAAAATTGTCAAAGACTCCAGTCACCCAAATCATAGACTGTTCTCTCTGCTACCGCACGGCAAGCGGTACTGGAGCGCCAAGTCTAGGTCCAAAAGTCTCCTTAACAGCTTCTACCCCCAAGCCATAAGAACAATTAATCAAATGGTCACCGGACTATTTATATTGACCCCCCCCTTCCCTTTGTTTTTACACTGCTGCTACTCGCTGTTTATTATCTATGCATAGTCAAATTACCTCGACTAACCTGTACGCTCGCACATTGACTTGGTACCGGTACCCCCTGTATATAGCCTCGTTATTGTTATTTTATTGTGTTACTTATTTTATTTAGTTAATGTTTTCTTACTCTATTTCTTGAACTGCATTGTTGGTTAAGGTCTCGCAAGTAAGCATTTCACGGTAAGGTCTACACCTGTTGTATTCGGCGCGTGTGACAAATACAATTTGATTTCACTGTGGTTTTCAACATGATTGAATTCACTCCCTCTCCATCTCCCTCATCCTCTTTCTTTTCTCTCTCCGAGTCGCTGGTTCATTTCTTTCTAAGAGGGTTAATTATCACCCTTCACTCTGTTCTATTATTTTCTCTAATACTGCAGCTTAACATAACTGACTACAGAATGGTATGTTGACGGTTCTAATGTCAATGCATGGTATTCGGGGTTCTGGTGGTGGGAGACAACATCTGGTAACCCTTTACAGTTAGTTGCTCGTTAGCCCTTTTGATCGTGACTCAATTCCATTGAATTGCACATAAGTCATTGGACGAATGCGTCTTCTGTAGGGGGGAGTTTTGTTCAGAGCCGCGACGCTCAGTCTGAACATTATCATTGGAAGCTTAAGGACCTTATCTTTCATAACGGCAACAAATCATTTTCATGAAACAAAAGTTTAATTGATACACATCTTTAATAGGGCTAGTGTAACGTAGACACTGGAAGAGTCTGGAACGAAGTGCAGTGTGAGTTTAATGAAAACGAACACAAAACAAGAGAAGGGTCTAACAAGGAAAACATAAACAATACTACCTGATGACTGAAACAGAGTGTTAGATAAATTGTAAGTAATCAAGGTGGTAATGAAGTTCAGGTGGGACTGATGATTGGGTGCAGGTGTGTGCAATAATGGTTGCCAGGTGTGCGTAATGATGGGTTGCCAGGATCGGTGGTTAGTAGACCGGTGACGTCGAGCGCCGGAGGGGGCATGCTGGAGTAGACGTGTACGTAATAATGGTTGTCAGGTGTGCGTAATGATGGGTTGCCAGGACCGGTGGTTGGTAGACCGGTGATGTTGAGCGCCGGAGGGGGTGTGACAGTTAAGGTTCCGTGACAGTTAAGGTTCCCACACAGCCATAATTCCATGTTAAATCGCTTGTTTACAGAAAACAGACAGAAGACACCTGTGCTAATTAGCTATATGCATCTCCGAAGACCTGTGTGTGTAAACTGAAGACAGGTGTCACAAACGTGTTGTCACTGAAATATACTGTCAGCTGCAACTGTGTTACAAGCGGTTAAAACAGTGTACAGTAAGTGAGAATTATGCATTTGTGAAAACATTTAGATGAGATGTGAATGTAAAGGGCTCCATGTTTCTAGAACCGTACCGCAATTGAGAATTGATTGACGTTTAGATGGATTATTTGTCTGTTTTGGCTTCCAGAGCCAATTATCCCTTTAAACAGAACATGTAAGGGAGTGAACGTTATCTACAATAAGGGTTACATGGGAAAAAGGACCAGAGCCTTAAATATGCAGTTTTAGAAACTGTTCTTCATCCTGTAAGCATAACATGGCATTGCAGGAATTTTGATAACGCACAGGTCTGTGGGCCAGAAGGTTGTGGGTTCGCAGACCACCGTGGACAAGAGTAGGTGTGGAAAGATCTGAATCTGTCATTGTATTTGCAGGTTCATTTTATGATATTTGTCCAAGGTCAAATCAGTGAGTCTTGTTTGCAACGAAACTGTCCCTGTTTGCAAATAATTCAATCTGAGACTTCATTAGGAATCTGAGAATGGTCCTTTCAAAAGTTACGCCTACCTTTCCACCCCAGACAGAGTAGGCCTACCGATGCAGAAAAATGTAAGCTTTAACTGCTGGCTACTCTTCTTCCATGGCTTAACCCAACGAGACAATGTCACGTTCCTGACCTTATTTCCTTTGTATAGTCTTTGTTTAGTTGGTCAGGACGTGAGCTGGGTGGGCATTCTATGTTTTGTGTTTCTATGTTGGGTTTGTTGTTTGGCCTAATATGGTTCTCAATCAGAGGCAGGTGTTTGTCATTGTCTCTGATTGGGAACCATATTAAGGTAGCCTGTTTTCACTGTTGGTTTGTGGGTGATTGTTTCCTGTCTTTGTGTTCTGCACCAGATAGGACTGTTTTCGGTTTTCACATTTATTGTTTTGTTGCTTGTAGTGTTCACGTTATTATCTTTATTAAATCATGTTGAACACTAGCCGCTCTGCGTTTTGGTCCTCTCCTTCATCCCAGGAAGAAAGTCGTTACAGACAAGGTCACAAGTGTTTCCATAAAAGCTGTCTCGGTTTAATATATGGCGCCGACAGAGATGGTCACCTCGCATCGCGTTCTTAGAAAACTACGATTTAATTTTTAAAAATTATTTCTTACATTGTTACCCCAGGAAATCTTAAGTCTTATTACATACAGCCGGGAAGAACTATTGGATATAAGAGCAACATCAACTTATTAACATTACGACCAGGAATACAACTTTCCCAAAGCAGATCCTCTCTTCGGACCACCACCCAAGACAATGGATCTAATCCCAGCAGCTGCCCGAAAACAATGGCGACACAGAAGGGGCAGACAGATCGGTCTTCTGGTCAGGCTTTGTAAATGGGCACATCGCTCACCGCTCCCGAGTATACTACTCGCTAATGTCCAGTCTCTTAACAACAAGGTAGACGAAATTCGAGCAAGGGTTGCCTTCCAGAGAGACATCAGAGATTGTAACATTCTCTGTTTCACAGAAACATGGCTTTCTCGGGATATGTTGTCGGAATTGGTCCAGCCACCAGGCTTCTCCATGCATCGCGCAAACAGAGATAAACACCTCTCTGGGAAGAGGAAGGGCGGGGGTGTATGCTTTATGATTAACAACTCATGGTGTGATCATAACAACACACAGGAACTTAAGTCCTTCTGCTCACCCGACCAAGAATTCCTTACAATCAAATACCGGCCATTCTATCTACCAAGAGAATTCTCATCAGTTACAGGCACAGCTGTCTACACCCCCCCCCCCCCCCCCCCTCAAGCGAACACCAAGACGGCCCTCAAGGAACTTCAATCGACTCTATGTAAACTGGAAACTATATTTTAACAAAGCACATTTGAGATCAATGTTACCTATATTTTATCAGCATATTGACTGCACGACACGTAGGGCTAATACTCTCGACCACTGCTACTCTAACTTGCGCGATGCATACAAAGCCCTCCCCCGCCCTCCCTTCGGCAAATCCGACCACAACGCAACGAACCTCAAACAGGATATACCAGTGACGAGAACCATTCAACGCTGGTCTGACCAATCGGAAACCACGCTCCAAGATTGTTTTGATCACGCGGACTGGAATATGTTCCAGTCAGCCTCAGAGAACAACATTGATCTATACACTGACTCGGTGAGTGCGTTTATAAATAAGTGCATTGGAGATGTCATACCCACTGTGACTGTTAAAACCTACCCTAACCAGAAACCGTGGATAGCGGCATTCGCGAAAAACTGAAAGCGCGATCCATCGCATTTAACCATGGAAAGAGGTATGTTGATGTGGCTGAATATAAACAATGTAGTTATTCCCTCCGCAAGGCAATCAAACAAGCGAAATTCCGGTACAGGGACAAGGTGGAGATGCAATTCAATGGCTCAGACATGAGACGTATGTGGCAGGGTCTACAGGAAATCACGGACTACAAAAACAAAAACAGCCACGTCACGGATACCGACGTCACGCTTCCAGACAAACTACACACCTTCTTTGCCCGCTTTGAGGATAATACAGTGACACCGTCGCAGCTCGCTAACAAAGAATGCGCCACCCCCCCCCCTTCTCAATGTTTGACGTGAGTAAAACATTTAAACATGTTAACCCTCATAAGGCTGCTGGCCCAGACGGCATCCCTAGTCGCGTCCTCAGAGCATGCGCAGACCAGCTGGCTGGTGTGTTTACGGACATATTTAATCGCTACATATCCCAGTCTGTTGTCCCCATATGCTTCAAGATGGCTACCATTTTTCCTGTACCCAAGAAGGCAAAGATAACTAAACTATATGACTACTGCCCCGTAGCACTCACTTCTGTCATCATGAAGTACTTTGAGAGGCTAGTCAAGGATCATATCACCGCCACCTTACCGGCCACCCACTTCAGTTTGCATACCGCCCCAACAGTTCCACAGATGATGCAATCGGCATCGCACTGCACACTGCCCTATCCCATCTGGACGAATATAATACCTATGTAAGTATGATGTTCATTGACAACAGCTAAGCATTCAATACCATAGTACCCTCCAAGCTCATCATCAAGCTGGAGGCCCTGGGTCTCAACCCCTCCCTGTGCAACTGGGTCCTGGACTTTCTGACAGGTTAGCAGTGGAGAAGGTGGAAAGTTTTAAGTTCCTTGGCGTACACGTCACAGACAAACTGAAAGGTCCACCCACACAGACAGTGTGGTGAAGAAGGCACAACAGCGCCTCTTCAACCTCAGGAGGCTGGAGAAATTTGGCTTGTCACCCAAAACCCTGACAAACTTTTACAGATGCACAATCGAGAGCATCCTGTCGGGCTGTATCACAGCCTGGTACGGCAACTGCATCACCCTCAACCACAAGGCTCTCCAGAGGGTGGTGCGGTCTGCACAAAGCATCACCAGGGGCAAACTACCTGCCCTCCATGACACCTACAGCACCCGATGTCACAGGAAGGCCAAAAAGATCATCAAAGACAACAACCACCCGAGCCACTGCCTGTTCACACCGCTATCATCCAGAAGGTGAGGTCAGTACAGGTGCATCAAAGCAGTGACAGAGAGATTGAGAAACAGCTTCTATCTCAAGGCCATCAGACTGCTAAACAGCAATCATTAACTCAGAGAGGCTGAGACCCAATTGAGACCCAATCACTGGACACTTTAATAAATGGATCACTAGTCACTTTAAACAATGCCACTCTAAATAATGCCACTTTCATAATGTCTACATATATTACATTACTCATATCACATGTATATACTGTATTGAGACCCAATCACTGGATACTTTAATAAATGGATCACTAGTCACTTTAAACAATGCCACTTTAAATAATGCCACTTTAACATATCTTACATTACTCATATCACATGTATATACTGTATTTTATACCATCTACGGCACCTTGCCTATGCCGCTTGGCCATCGCTCATCATTAATATGTACATATTCACCCCTTTAGATTTGTGTGTTTTAGGTAGTTGTTGGAGAATTGTTAGATTACTTGTTAGATTTGTGTGTATTAGGTAGTTGTTGGGAATTGTTCGATTATTTGTTAGATATTACTGCACTGTTGGAACTAGAAGCACAACCATTTCGCTACACTCGCATTAGCATCTGCTAACCATGTGTATGTGACCAATAAAATTTTGTTTGATTTTGATTTGATTTGTACAGAAAGTGAATAGCTTAATCAATTGATAGACAGAATGTAACGGACGTCGTCGGGAGAAGGAGAAGAGGACCAAGGTGCAGCGTGGTAAGTGTTCATAATTTTAATCAATTAACTGAACACTGAACAAAACAACAAAAACGACAAACGAACAGTTCTGTAAGGTGACGACACACACTGAACAGAAAATAACTACCCACAAACACAGGTGGGAACAGGTTACCTAAGTATGGTTCTCAATCAGAGACAACGATAGACAGCTGCCTCTGATTGGGAACCATACCAGGCCAAACACATAGAAATACAAAACAAGGACAACATAGAACACCAGAAATAGAATGCCCACTCAAACTCACGCACTGACCAACCAAAATAGAGACATAAAAAGGATCTCTAAGGTCAGGGCGTGACACAGAATTAGATTACTTCCCAAACAAAGTCAATTTTTTTGGTCTCCTCTTCTATAGAAGGTTGTAGCTCAGCCTCAATGTCAAAGAAACTAAACAATGATATCCCCACATATATTGAAGTCACATCTTTCCCCGATATTTTAGCTTGATACCAGCATAAAGCATCACGGAACAAAGCATTGTTATAGATCACTTCATACAGGCTAATCGGATCCGTTTGACTTTTTTTCGAAATCTTAAGCTAACAAGTGGTAGGCCTGTGCTTTTTGCAATTTTCATACCCTGCATACCCTCTCATATCCCCTCAATTCGAGTCAGGGTTTTCATTTAACTTAACAGCCCTTCACTGGCACAGAGGTAGGCTATTTAAAGAGCGCATGGTGGGTGGAGGAATTGCCTGACAAATCTATGGATATACTGTAGTTGCCTATAGCTTAATTACTAGGGATGCACGATATATCGGTGAACATATCGGTTTAATGCCGATGTGCAAAACCGATGTCAAAGCTTACGTGCATACCTCTGTAACATAGATACATGATGTAATGACGCCACGTAAAATGTTGCTCTATACGTGCAACTCAGCATTCCAAAACTAGCTCACAATGTCTGCTGTGTGGATCGAGCAGTCATTTGAAAGAGTAACAAAATTTCAGCGAGACAACTCAAAGGTGAAATCCATTAAAGCCAAGATAATGGTATTCATTGCCCTTGACAATCAACTGTTCTCTGTCGTGAGTGATGTTGGCTTTCGCCAACTGGTCGAGCACCCGTATACAATGCCAAGTGCGCTATTTTTCAGATGTTGCCCTACCGGAGTTACACAGTAATAGCGTCACTGCTATTAGCTTCACGACATACATACTATGGAACGCCGTTTGGGTCTTTGCGTGTCAAAAAAGATACAGTAGCACTGTCAAAGCTGTACAAAAAAGTCTGCAAACAAGCAAACACCGGCCACGAACGATGTGTTTACAATACCGCGTTGGTAATAAAGCATCATTTGTTCGACCGCAACTTCTGGGGTTGCTAGCTTTAGCTTGGTACCTTGCTATCACCAATAAAACCAGCCTGAAAACAATGATCAGTAGAAACTGTAGTCATTTTCATTATTCTTAGCAATGATTTAGGAATCCTTGTGAGTAAGTATTAGCTAGGTTGCCACTTGTTATTTGCCTATTGAAATTGAACTTCAGTTCATGAAAATAAATGGCTAGCTTTTTTTATGACCAGCACTGTAGCATACGTATCGATGAATCATTGTGACATATGAAATACGAGTGATTGTGTAATAACTATGTAAAAAATGTATGTACGCGTTTAATTATTATGTGACGTGCAGTCATATTCAGGTCCTGATTGGTCAACAAGCTTATTTGACACACGTCAAATAGTGTTATTTGACATGTCAAATAGTGTTAAATAGTACATTTGACACGCAAAGACCCAAACGGCGTTCCATAGACATCCTGGTTGAGAATGAAATGACTGAACAAATGAACAACGAAACAGCACACCAAGTAAGTGAAAGAAATAGGTTTTGATTATATTTTACATACGTAAATGCCAACAAAATTACTTTTTGGTCAGTGTGGTGTGTGTGTGTAACCTTTATTTAACTAGTCAAGTCAGTTAAGAAAAAAATCTTATTTACAATGATGGCCTACCCCGGCCAAACCCGGACGACGCTGAGCCAATTGTGCACTGCCCTATGGGACTCCCAATCACAGCCGGATGTGATACAGCCTGGATTCGAACCAGGGACTGTAGTGACGCCTCTTGCACTGAGATGTAGTGCCTTAGACTGCTGCGTCCATGTGTGTGTGTGTTAACTATTTAACTGTACTAGAATGCCTAAGGCTGCTAAAATTTTAAATATCGGTTATCGGTATCGTGTTTTTTGGCAGGGAAAATATCAGATATCAGTATTGGCCAAAACTTTAATATTGGTGCGTCACTATTAATTCTGTCAAACGGGTAGGCCTAACTCTTCTTTTTTAAATAGGAAGAAATAGGCTCCAACACAAAGCCCTCTTGTTGTAGTGTAATTAAAATGATGCCTACTCAAATTTGTCTACTTTCAGCACCATGAACTGTCCAATTACGATTGATTGTGCCTTGGTTGCTGCTTCAAGTTTCAGCACCACAATGTACATGTTACTCAAATCTGGCTTAGGTGAGGTCAATATCGCTCATAAATAGGCCTACATCATGGGCAAGAAACATATTGTTTTTAATAAAATGTTTTATAGTAGTAGAAAGCTATCAAAGTTGACTCCGGTCCTCCTTCTCATCTTCGCGCTCTCCTTCTCAAACTGAACAGAACATCAACAATTATTTTCGAAGGAAGCCTTCAACTCTCCTCCTAAACTGCCACCATAGGCCTACACAGCACAGCCATTGGTTAGGCAGTGCACAAAACAGTTGTTTGATCAGCAAGAGCAGAGCAGGGCTCAGGGTTGGAATATCCATTGCAGTGTGTAATGCAGCCTAGTTTTATTTAAAGCATCCCAGCAGCTACAGTCCTTTAAAAAATATAACTTTGCTCTGTGCTTCTCCGAGCATGCACTTCATATCCTTTAGGCTATGGATCATTTAATTGAGACCACACTGAATAGCCTATAGGCTCATTTTATATTGCGCTCCCAGGGGAGAATCAGAATGAGGGGTGGAACCGGGCTCACATCTATATATAGCCTAACCTTTTCCTGTAGTTGGCGAAATCAGGGTCACACAGGGTCTTTCTTGGTAGTCTTAAACAAATCGACTTTGAAACCAAAGTATACACCTCACACACATGGTTATGGGCTTAAAAAAAAAAGACACATGTACCATGTCAGATATAGAGTTGAAATGTATTCAATTATGAGTTTGCATCCCAATATTACGCTTTATATACATCATAGAAGACTGAAAAATAGCAAAACCATTTGACACGGAAACACTGGATTTTTTGGCAGCTTTTTGAAGTAATGTTTATTTCTTATGAAAAATACTGAGAAATATTGACATTTCATCAATTACAAATTGCATGACCCTCCCCTGGACTAGATTTCAAAAATACTAAACCCTCCCCCATTTTCCTCCAGGTACCCATCATGTAAACGTCGATCCATCCCTAAGGTCCTTGGACTAAGGACTAATGTTAGGCTCCTGTAATGTCACTAACGGTAAAACGGGGGTGAAAATAATATCATCCTTTCTATTATTCTATATCATCTTGACAGAACAACTTTAGTTTCATGTTTTTTGCCTATTTAATATAATGGCATAAGAGACACTAACTGAACTCTTAAACATACAAACACCTGTCAGATACAGTAGTTGTTTGCTGCTTCAAATGATCATGATGGTGATTCTACAGTACCACAGTATTGGACGCTTTCTTTTATATAGCAGAGGTCTTTATTTAAGACAACTACTACCACTACGATTTGCTCAGCAGTCCATACAATCCCTTTTTTATTGTTTATTTGGGGTTATTTTGGGGGTTATTTTTTTTGTCTTGATTTAAAAAAAAGTGTTTTACCTTTACTTAGCCAGATAAGTTGTTGGGGACACATCCTCTTATCTCTTAGCTATTTGGAATACAATATACCTCCGAGGATATATATATTGAGGTGGTATTGGATCAGCGACAAGAGGATAAACAAAGATGGCTACCCTTATAGATGAGGTGGTGGTTACCTCTCTCCCCCCTGGGCCCAATTACTTCTGTTTATCGCCTTTAGAGTCTGTTTCCTTCATAGAATGCATGGGGTCAGCAGTTTTAATCTGGATACAGTCTGTGCGTGTCCTGTTTTTGGCGATGAACAAATAAGGACAGATAGGCCCATTTTCTTTTCAGTACATATATTGTACTCTCAATTACATTTACTAAATTGTTCAATCAGATTATGACTTGAAAATAATTGTCATATAGGCCAATACTGATTTTTTTATAAGAATGTTTTTATTCTAGTGTGCAAAGAGAACTCACATATTGTAATAGTGATGTTTCAGTATTATTATTTTTGAAAGAGATTGCACTTCCCATGGTATTTTCAAATATTAGAAATGGTAACATAACAAAGATACTTTTGTTTTTCATTAAAAAAAAAGAAAAAAAAGAATTAGAACAGAGAATTGGGCCTAAAGGAAATAAAGACTTATACTTGACTGATAACTAGTAAGGTAAAGTAGGCCCCTCTAGCACAAACTGCTACATGCCACAAATCATCTATATCATTTAAACGTTTTTCTCGTATTTTTTTCAGCAAAATAGTACTGTGTTTGCAATTCAGCAGAAGCTTGAGAAATGTATGTACCACTCGTTTTGTGCTGGAGTCGACAAAACATTTTTAAGCATGCAGACTTAGCTACCTGTTGAGGCCCCTGGATGCCATTGTGGGTCAGTTCAGATCAGTTGAAGCCCAACAGAATGAAGTGTAGCGCAGCTGGGGCCCTGCGGCGATCCATATATTGCTGGTCTAGAGTATATTCTAAAATGTGTTGCAGGCCTGTTTTCTTTATTGTGACAGACTGTTGTCTTCTTCCATTATTGATTATCACTACAGAGTATTCCTTTTATTTATTTAAAAAATCGAATTTGAGAGGAATGTTGTAGGCCAATAGCAGCCTATTTTTCATACACAAAATATCACACACATACAGCGCCAGTCAAAAGTTTGAACACACCTAATCATTAAAGGGTTTTTCTTCATTTTTACTATTTTCTACATTGTAGAATAATAGCGAAGACATCAACACTATGAAATAGAACTTATGGAATCATGTAGTAACCAAAAAAGTGTTAAACAAATCAAAATGTATATTTATATTTGAGATCCTTCAAAGAAGCCACCCTTTGCCTTGATTACAGTTTTGCACACTCCTGGCTTTCTCTCAACCAGCTTCACCTGGAATGCTTTTCCAACAGTCTTGAAGGAGTTCCCACATATGCTGAGCACTTGTTGGCTGCTTTTCCTTCACTCTGCGGTCCAACTTATCCCAATTGGGTTGAGGTCGGATGATTGTGGAGGCCACGTCATCTGATGCAGCACTACTTTTAAAAAAAAACTTTATTTAACTAGGCAAGTCAGTTAAGAACAAATTCTTATTTTCAATGACGGCCTAGGAACAGTGGGTTTACTGCCTTGTTCAGGGGAAGAACGACAGATTTTTACCTTGTCAGCTCAGGGATTCGATCTTGCAACCTTTCGGTTACTAGTCCAACACTAGGCTACCTGCCGCCCCACTCTCCTTCTTGGTAAATAGCCCTTTCACAGCCTGGAGATGTGTTTTGGGTCATTGTCCTGTTGAAAAACAAATGATAGTCCCACTAAGCGCAAACCTGGCCTCCACAATCATCCGACCTCAACCCAATTGAGATGGTTTGGGATGAGTTGGACCGCAGAGTTGGACCTACCTTGTTAATGTTTTTTCCAGCAGTTTGGACATCTGACCTCAGGTGGGCTTTGAGGTGATGGTTGACTCCGCATCTCTCAGGCAAAGATTGTTTCT
Source organism: Salvelinus namaycush (assembly GCF_016432855.1). NCBI lineage: Eukaryota > Metazoa > Chordata > Actinopteri > Salmoniformes > Salmonidae > Salvelinus > Salvelinus namaycush. The sequence goes on along the minus strand of NC_052335.1, from coordinate 4,841,396 downwards.
GCTTTTAGTGAACACTGCAGCGAATAATAGGCTACTGCAGTTATTGTGTAGAGCAGGTATTCCCAAACGTGGGTAAGCACAATGCCGCCAGGAGTACGCCAAATAAAAGTGTGATTCACATTAAAAACATACAAAATAAAACATTTTTTAAATGTATTTTCTAAAAAAAAAATCCCTCACATTTTCAAACAGTCCATTTATATTTTCCAACGGGGCTATACATTTGGGTGAGTTTTTTTCTCGCCTGAGTAGCCTCGTTTCACTGCCAAAAATAAAAATAAACCATATAGTGTTCAGCGAAATAACAACACAATGTCAAATACAGGTAGCCTAGTCAAATAATTAACATCCAATCACATTAACCATTACTCTCTCGCGGGAATTCCATTAACGGTCCGTATGTAGCCAAACGTAACTGCTGCTCATGTTGGTATCTGTACTGATGGCGCAAAAGCCATGACGGAGACATAGTGGAATGGTAACGCGCGTGCAAGCAGTTGCTCCCGACGCCACTTGGGTACATTGCAGCATCCACCGAGAGGCTCTTGCTGCCAAGGGAATGCCTGACAGCTTTAAAGACGTTTTGGACACTACAGTGAAAATGGTTAACTTTGTTAAAGCAAGGCCCCTCAACTCTCGTGTATTTTCTGCACTATGCAATGATATGGGCATGTAACGCTTTACAACATACAGAAATGCGCTGGTTATCAAGGGGCAAAGTATTGACACATTTTTTTTTAATTGAGAGAGGAGCTTAAAGTTTTCTTTACTGACCATCATTTTCACTTGTCTGACTGCTTGCATGATGACAAGTTTCTCACACGACTGGCCTATCTGGGTGATGTTTTTTCTCTCCTGAATGATCTGAATCTAGGATTACAGGGACTCTCCGCAACTATATTCAATGTCCGGGACAAAATTGAGGCTATGATTAAGAAGTTGGAGCTCTTCTCTGTCTGCATTAACAAGGACAACACACAGATCTTTCCATCATTGTATGATATTTTGTGTGCAAATAAACTCAAGCTTACGGACAATGGCAAATGTGACATATCAAAGCACCTGAGTGAGTTGGGTGCACAATTACGCAGGTACTTTCCAGATAAGGATTACACAAACAACTGGATTCGTTATCCCTTTCATGCCCTGCCTCCAGTCTACTTACCGATATCTGAACAAGAGAGCCTCATCGAAATTGCAACAAGCGGTTCTGTGAAAATGGAATTTAATCAGAAGCCACTGCCAGATTTCTGGATTGAGCTGCGCTCAGAGTATCCTGCCTTGGCAAATCACACTGTTAAGACACTAATGCCATTTGCAACCACGTACCTATGTGAGTGTGGATTCTCGGCCCTCACTAGCATGAAAACTAAATACAGGCACAGACTGCGTGTGGAAAATGATTTAAGACTGAGACTCTCTCCAATACAACCCAACATTGCAGAGTTATGTGCATCCTTTCAAGCACACCCTTCTCATTAACCTGTTGTTAGTTATTCACAATTTTCTATGAACAAATAAGGTTTTATATGTAAGATGGTTAAATAAAGAGCAAAATTATTGGCTATTATTATATTATTATTTGTGCCTTGGTCCTATAAGAGCTCTTTGTCACTTCTCACGAGCCGGGTTGTGACAAAAACTCACACTCATTCTTATGTTTAATAAATGTCTTATGTGTGTGGCAGGCTTACAATGATGGCAAAAAACAACATTTGAGAGTGTGCTGACCCTGGTGCTAGAGGGGGTAAGCAGCTGGAGGTTGAATGTTTGAAGGGGTACGGGACTATAAAAAGTTTGGGAACCACTGTAAAATAAATGTTACATAGCCTAAAACAAAATATGGTATTGTCAGCTGTTTCACACTTGTGTACAAAACCGAAAGTAAAAGACCAAAAAATGAAACTTAAGGGGGAGCATAGAAATAGTCCACATAGAACATATAACATGTGTTAGACTTGCTTTCAATGAGAACGACAGATCTATAACCCCTTCGCCCAAAAACTTAGCCTACATATTGCAGCTTTAAGCAAGTGAGGCGTTTTTGTATGGGGAGGGGGCAATGAGTGTCAAATGTAGTAAAGATAAAAAATGTATTGCTATTTTTATGTGAGGCTTATACTATATGTTTCTTAATGATTATGTTGTTATGAATGTGTGTGCTGGCTGGCTGGTGTACTGATATAAGTGTGATGGATGCATGAGACATCCTGGCAACTTTGAGAAAAAACACTTTATATTGGAATTGTCCTTGTTGAAATTCGAGACGTCTATGCATACTCATGGGGCTAGCATAGGATCTTTACCTCTTTTTCCTGGTATCCAATTGGTAGTTACTGTCTTGTCTCATCGCTGCAACTCCCGTACGGACTCGGGAGAGGCGAAGGTCGAAAGCCGTGCGTCCTCCGAAATACAACCCAACCAAGCCGCACTGCTTCTTGACACAATGCTAACCAGGAAGCCAGCCGCACCAATGTGTCGGAGGAAACACCGTACACCTGCCGACCATGTCAGCGTGCACTGTGCCCGGCTCGCCACAGGAGTCGCTTGTGCGCGATGGGACAAGGACATCCCTGCCGGCCAAACCCTCCCCTAACCCGGCCGACGCTCGGCCAATTGTACGCTGCCCCATGGGTCTCCCGGTTGCGGCCGGCTGCAACAGAGCCTGGGCTCGAACCCATAATCTCAAATGGCAGCATAGGATCTCACTCTCCATTGAATACAGGCGGTGGTTGACGTCAACACCCCTCATGGAATATTTTTTAGAAAGTAATGAGATTTAGGCCCCATCGACAAATCCAAAAAGAGAACTAGGCGGGAGATTGACAGCCCGCCGTTCTGCGCTGCGGACAACAAATCCCATTCTAACCGCGGGGACACAAGCATCTCGTCATTATATCCAGTATTTCTGACACAGAGAGAGCCTTTCCAAGGTGTATCCAAGTTCATGCAGTTCCATCCACAGACAAGTGAGAGGCGCTGTAGGGCTCCGTAGAAAGTAAAAGGGGAGGAGCGGTATGGGAGAGTAAAGTAGCCACACGGTCTGTCTGTATGATTGTATGACCAGGCATGCGCTCGCGTCTGAGAACCAACCGACGCTGAGCAGAGAGCGGATGAAGAAGAAGCGTTTGGTGGCATCTGCGAACTCCCGACCACTCCGCTTACTATTGGCAACGGAAAGACGGTAGCCTCGACAGATACAGCGGACACCTGACACTCAGCAACAGAAGGGCAACATAATACATTTAGCTGTAAAAAGCAACAACAGTCTTTGCTGGATAAAGACAGCATTCACACATAAGGACGAACGCCGGTGCTGAAGCTCAGCTGCGACTAGGGAGGTAAGGAGAAACTGCGTGTCAGCGCACGAAAAACTACTTTATGCATTTTTTATGTGCTCCGTGTCAGCCTAAGTTTACGCTTTACGCGAGGACCTCTCAATATGAGTATCCCGTGCTTTGCCTGAATGTGTGTCAGAAGCAGGAGTCAGGTTCATCTTTATCACCCCTTGCTAAGCACCATAATAACCAAATGGGTGTGCGGCTCCCATGTTGTGCGCAAGCGCCTCTACAAGGTGAAGGTAAAAAATATTCGCGCTAAACTTATAGGGTCCGTGAAAACGCGTATCAGTCTAATGATCCAATACACTCGTTCAAATTGAATAATATTAGTTTCTCATTTCTCAAGTGATTTTTTTTCTCTCTCTTCGTGATCCACTCTTTAAATTGAATAATAGAAAACTGTTTTCAGATTTTGCAATGTCCAAATGTTCTACCCTATTAAATTTAGATGTATTGGTGTGGCTGGGAAAACAGGATGATTTTTAAGTCTGTGCTTTAAGTGGACGCTACCACTTCAGAGCGGGGAGATTAGCCTTGCCTACACTATACAATAAAGTGGCAAATTAATGTTTGCATAGCCACAGGGTATGGGTTTGGGTAAAGCCCCATATGAGACAGACATTTTACGGTCCATTATTATAACCTATTACAGATCTAGACACTAGCCTCTACACCAGGGATCATCAACTAGATTCAGCCGGAAGGCAGAATTTTTTTAATTGTAAAATGTTTTATTTATTTTTCTTCAGAGGATGGTCAGGGGGCCGGAACATAATTTGTAAACTGCAAATTGACCGCAAGAAGCCCAGAAGCCCAAACAGACCATTTGACCAAAACATAATCATTTCAAACCTTATTTTTTTTTTTAAATCTGAGATATTGAGAGCGTGAGGGGGGCAAATAAAATCACCAGTGGGCCACCAGTTGGGGAACCCTGCTCTATATGGTGAACAAGTGTAATCCTATGTTAGCAGTATAGCTAAGACAAATGCATAGCCTATAACGGAGACAATGTCCCTGTTTTGGGATAATCTATGCGTCCTTCATTCCTCCCATCCTTGAAAACATCACCGATAGGTCAAAGAAGATTTTACGCTAGGCTAACAACCAAGTCATGTCAGATCAATGATTATTTCTATACCCTGTCATCATTGATCTAATATAGCCTATGTATTTAGATCAATAATTATTTCAAGAAAGGGATCATTCAAACACGAATATATTCAAACAGTGCCTATATGCTGCTTTGCAGGATTGTTCCTTGATTTGCATCTCCACCCACAGACACGTTTGCATGAAATCCTTGCTTCACTCCTCCCACAAGCCGTTGGATAGGCCTATAGGCCTACAACATAATGCCAATAGGCTATAGTCTAATTTACTTTCACTTGCCCACTGTAACCTACTGTTAGCCTACAGGTTATGGGTAGTCAATCGAGTGGGTCGATGTCAGTTTATGGACACGTATACACTCATACTGTAGCTCCAGGTCTCCAGGATCCCAAGATAATTAGCCTACAGTCATTAGGAGGATGGTTGCCATAAGCAGGAAATACTGTTAACAAAACACCATCGTTAGTAAAGTTGTCCATGACTTAAAGATAAACAAATAAATGTGCCACTGTCCAAGTGTTTATTAAGATACGATATGGTGGGTGTTAAGGTACGATGCGTAGCGGGACACTTCCATGGCCAACATCACATTGGTAAAGCTAGCAGGTATTGTAGTGTGAATCAAGCCTGCGATTAAGGGCTTTGGTAGCAGGCATCTGTAGTCGAAGATGTGAGACGATGCATTTGTCTCAGAGCTAGGCTCATTTAACAGGGGCTTCTCACCTCCGCTTTATATGGGCGGGATTGTCACTGCATAGTTACAATTACTAGTCTTTGTGAAGGGATAAGGCTGTGGTGGTGGCAAAGTAAGAGAGTATGTGCATGTGTTTGAAAGAGTGTGTATGTACACACACAAAGTGTTTGTGTGCCTGTGTTAGCATGTGTGCTGTTGCTGGAGTCTTATAAGGTTGCTACAGTAAGAGCATAATTGAGTGTGTCTTTGCCTCTGCAGTGATAAACATGCAGACCATGCATCACCATCAGGGAATTACTAAAGTGAGCAGTGGGGAAGGCTTAGTTTAGATGTATGATCTCTGAGGCAGAGAGCTCAGCTCTGTGTTAGTTAGCTCCGTCTGTGGCAGAGCCGGTCTGGGTGAACTTATGTAGGGTCTCGGATGAAGCATACGGAGGCAGGCAATCAATGTATATGTTTTTGGAGTTTGTTACACTCTAATACACTTGGGGCCTATTGCAAAAACCAACTGCCAGCCTAACACGGAACCCAAACCGGCTGCACGAGTGCGCCATCGTGCATACATTTATTTTGTCCAGTTTGCGCTGTTCTGCGAAGGGAGTAGTACACCGCGTTGTACGAGATCTTCAGTTTCTTGGCAATTTCTCACATGGAATAGCCTTCATTTCTCAGAACAAAAATAGACTAACGAGTTTCAGAAGAAAGTTTTGTTTCTGGCCATTTTGAGCCTGTAATCGAACCCACATGCTGATGCTCCAGATACTCAACTAGTCTAAAGAAGGCCAGTTTTATTGCTTCTTTAATCAGCACAACAGTTTTCAGCTTTGCTAACATAATTGCAAAAAGGGTTTTCTAATGATCAATTAGCCTTTTAAAATGATAAACTTGGATTAGCTAACACAACGTGCCATTGGAACACAGGAGTGATGGTTGCTGATAATGGGCCTCTGTACGCCATGTAGATATTCCATAAAAAATCTGCCGTTTCCAGCTACAACAGTCATTTACAACATTAACAATGTCTACACTGTATTTCTGATCAATTTGATGTTATGTTAATGGCCAATTTTTTGTTGTTGCTTTCTTTCAAAAACAAGGACATTTCTAAGTGACCCCAAACTTTTGAACGGTAGTGTATTTTTTTTTGTTATTATTTAATTTTTTAGCTTTTATTTAACTAGGCAAGTCAGTTAAGAACAAATTCTTATTTTCACATATCATCTTTGTCAAATGAAAATGTAGTATAATAAAGTCATTTCAAATGGCACACATTATTTTGCCATTTTAAGATGAAACATTTGAACAACGTATAGGCCTATTACTGTTATATTATTATGTATTTTACATTCTTCAGTGTTAAGGTTTACAATGCTTTAATTGGGGACGGGAATAGAGAACCAGCTGTCTGGTGTCAACGTAAAATCTAAATCATTTGTTTATTCTTGTGGGTTTTTTCATTTCAGAAGGTGACATGCTTTTCAAGAACGATTTCCCTAATAATCATCAGAAATCAGGCCACCTGAGGGGAAAAATGTCAGAAAATCGCCAATCAAAGTAATACCACAGTGACCAGGGTAGCCCATTTCATTCTGAGTTCGGATGTATCTCTACGATGCATACTTTCAGTTTTTCCGAACAACACTGCAGGTGCTAGCATATGCGCAAATCAAATGCACTGCTGGAACTCCCATTTTTAAGGTGTTTACATGTCCTAATAATTCAAAAGATTGGTCAGAAATCAAGTTTGATTATGACCTTATGCCGATTTTTAAGATGAGCAGAGTAAGGTATTCACATGACTAATGCCATACTCGGCCTACTGCCATAATCAGTTGCTTGTAAACATAGTCGTTGGTTATAAACATTGATTTTGATTTTGAAATAGCAGGACTAGAAGAATCCTGCCCCTTGTCAGTGTCCTGAATCCTCATCCCCTCTGTCTTTTTTATATTAATACTTTTGTCTTTGCCCTGCGGCGGTGAGAAGAGTACACAGTGCTGTTTTAGGACTGTGTAGTCCAATAGCCATGCCAGGCTTAGGCTGTATGGTCTTACAAACCAAGAGCATGCTAATTCTGTAACAACACAATCAGATAAACATGTTGGGGAAGCTCTGAGGCTTTATATGGCTGACAGTGCTTAAACGAGAGAGTACGGACGGGTGTTAGAACAACAGGCTACAAAGGGCCAAACGGGACTTCAATCTTTCTCTCTCTGGAAAAAAAATTATGTATTTTAGAGGCTCCGTTTCGGGATGTTTTTATCCCCAGATCTCTTCCATTCGTTCCTCATCTCCCTCATTCAGCTCTGGTGATATTCCCTGTGGATCAGTATGCAGAATATTCAGGTAGGGATGGAGGCTATTGTAAAAGGGTAATATACTTGCTAATGTAGACTGGGTGAACAGCCACAAGCTAGCTGTTTCCCGAGCCTCTTTAGAGACCAGTGAACTATGAAAGGCAGTCTCTTGTCTTCAGCTGATCTCTCCTACCCAGGAGCGCCGGGGGTTGTGGCTGTGGTATCATAGCGCTAAAAGCCTGCTGTTTGACTGCACCGAGACTCGAATGGTCTCATAGCGACACACAACTCTGAACGCCCAACGACTACACAGGCTGTGTCAGAAGTGCTCGCTCTCCTGCAAGGATGCAGCTCATGCTGTTTTTTTTGCCTATACAAAAAGTGGCAGCGCGTCAACAACAAAAAAAAGGCAGCACTTATGTGAATTTCAGTGCCTCGATCTCTAGGAAGGTGTAGTTTATTAGGATCCCCGAGAGCTACGTGGACATGCAGCTGCTACTCTTCCCGGGGTCCACATAAAACATACAAAGTACAGAACAGTTGTAGACAAGAACAACATAGAATATTACATTAAATTCAAAATAAATAAGAGTTATATTTTGGAAAGACACCAAGAGAACAAAAAATACTATTTACACACTACTCTTTCTAAAATGAGTTATTTAGAAAGAGGAAAGGCAGGATGTGTGTTTTTTTAATTTTTAAGCAAAACTTGATATTTGCCCGGGTAGCCTCTGGTGGCAGAGCATTCTATGTTGACATGGCTCTATACATAACTGAGCAACGGATTAAATCTGTCTTTGGTTTGGGTAGAAAAACCCCCATAGTGGGGTAAGTACGTACTGTTTTTGAAGTGCGTGCAAATAGATTATACAAGTGGTTAGGCATCTTCAACACACAGAGGTTTCTTAAAAAGACTAGAAGAGAAGTCGTCAATTCCTCCTCAACAGACCATGTTAGTAGTTCTGTGTGTGCAGTTAAGGGCAAGGCATGGTGCTTTGTTTTGAGCCAGCTGCAGCTTCGCTAGGTCTTTCTTTGCTGCACCACATTACCGGCTACAAACAATATAGGCTAACTCCACTGTACTAACCTCATACATTTAGATTTTTGGGTGGTATTTCAGGGGGTATTCGACTGGCAATTCGTTAGGCCACATAACATGGTAATGCAAAATGTGCAGCTAAATCAAGCCCATCGGTTTCGAATGATATGAAGTGACAGAGAAAATATTCTGTGTTCAACATTAAAAAAAACGAATCACATTTGGACCTTTTTTACCTTTTTAAAGTATATTAATATACTCAGTCGGAAGCTGGTGGCCTAGAATGGATTTAGCCTATTTTCAGCTATTCTATGATTTATATGACAGGGACAATGCAATGGATGCTAAGCGAAACAGTTTATTTTTATCCATACAGGTTCTAGCCAGCCTCGACACATTTTTAAGCTTTGCCTTGGTGTGTGCCATTGTCAAAAAGGTATTGTCACTGTGGGCTATTTCATATAGCTATCATGGGTTGTGTGGTATCCCCTCCAGAAACTAGTACCAATCCTACCTTTCCCATCAATATGCTGCGGTTTCATTAGCCTCTGAGCTAATAGGCTGGCACCCTGGGGGCCAGGGCCAAAGGCTACACTGATTAGACTATCAACCAATTCCAAACCAACCCTTGGCTCCTTCCGCCTCTTCACTTCTTGTATATAGATTTGAGAGGATGTGATTGGTGTTATCAAAGTAATATGGAAAACATTTAGAGAACGTCAGAGGGCAAGGTGAAGCTTCAAGCAATTATTGCTGAATCCAATCCAAACCTTATCCACAAATAGTATGGCAACGATAGTCAGAGACGTTAGCTGAAGCGCATAGGCCAACAGATCTGGGACCAGGCTAATGCAGTCGTTTGGCTAATCCAAACCTTTCAGACCTCCATTAGGAGCCTAGAGGCGAGGGGGTGGGGAACTAAGGGTTTGGTCTGGAACTGGGCCTGTATAAGCAGTCCCCTCCGGTCCCCTGCAGGTTTAAGCGGGCGGCAGCCGAAACCCGTTAACTTCACATGATGACACAGCAGACTAGCTTCACACAGGAGGGAGATCTGGGGGCCTGGGACACTGCCTGGTGTACATGGAAAATCAGAAATCTACCGTTACCTCCTAGCTCCTCCTGGCAAGCCTTTGTTTGTGTATAAAGACTCGCGTTAAGGCACGGACGCACCAGTAGCGTTTGCCGGCCCGAAAATACTTAGCACCTCTGAACAGAGTGGCGGCTGTTATTTGCAAACCGAGTGCAAAGGGATTCTACACGTCGAAACGGGGGAAAATGTCCGCAGTCAGACGCCTACTGGCGGGTGGTCCCTAAAACACACCGCGGCGAATTAACGGCAGACGAATGGCAGACCGTAACTCCTGGGATGTGTTTTCTCCTTTTAAAGCCACAGTCTGAAAGATTTCCACCGTGATTTAAAACTACTGCCTTTGACTTATAAATACCTTTTTTTTTAGGAGACTTAGTACAACTGTCTTACCTTATTGTAGAAATCAAGAAATTGCCATGTAAAAATGACTCCATTGTAAAAAATGATGTCGGTGGTCTATAAGTGTGGCTTTCAGCTGTCTGGCTGTGTTGATTGCTGTTAGCCTGTGAATGTGACAGTGCTGCTCCCCTGGTGTCTATCTCTTTTATAGAACACACCTTCTCTTTAATAAGGTGCATTTTATTAGGTTGTCGCTGCTTCTGAATAAACATTGTCCATAATAAAATATTAAAATCTATTCCTGGGTAATGTGTGCTCTGTGGGTTTTAAGAGAGCGGAGAAGATGTCAGATGTTGTTTGAGAGAGGAGAGGGAGAGAATGCTGGCTGGCCCTTACGAGGGGTGTGGCAGTGTTATGTAATAATTGATCTAAAATTGAATAATTTAATCTGCCTTCAGGAGGTGCTGTGTGAGAGAGAATGGAGAGAGGCCTAGCAAATCAATCCTGAGGTGGGGTGTCATTCTCATACTAGCCTCCTCTCCTTCCTGCAGGCAGACCTGACCTGATATTACCCCGGTCGCCACCATCACACATCCTTACCAGTCCCCTGAACAAGTCACTGGAACTTATTTCAATCCAAATTCGCACTCCCCAGACTCATTAATCGTCCCTCCATGACTAGACAGTACTTGAGGCGAGTGTTCAGATGACTAGACAGTACTTGAGGCTAAACAGTATCATTGCCTACTTGTGCGATCATGACAGTCCAATTTGACTGTGATTTCCTTTTACGAGAAGAATAGTTGATTGGTTAGTAGGACAGACAGTTGATTGGTTAGTTGGGTTATATGATCCACACAAACAGAATGTCATTGAGTAAACAAACTACAAACTAGTGTAAAATGATTTAAACCATTGAGGTGAGGGTTAAGGCAGAAAAAATAAGATTAGGCTTGGAGCATTGCATGAAATATTTCAATTTTGTGACTGCAATGGCAGCATAGAGTAAATTACACTGAACAAAAATATAAATGCAACATGCAACAATTTCAAAGATTTTGCCGAATTACAGTTCATATATGGAAATCAGTCAATTAAAATCAATTCATTAGCCCCTAATCTATTGATTTCACATGACTGGGAATTCAGATATGATCTGTTGGTCACATATACCTTAAAAATAATGATGACCACCATTTTCTCATGCAGCGCGACACATCTCCTTCGCATAGAGTTGATCAGGCTGTTGATTGTGGAATGTTGACCCACTCCTCTTCAATGGCTGTGCCAAGTTGCTGGATATTAGTGGGAACTGGAACACGCGGTCGTACACGTTGATCCAGAGCACCGCAGACATGCTCAATCGGTAACATGTCTGGTGAGTATGCAGGGACATTTTCAACTTCCAGGAATTGCTGTACTATACTGTGCTCTACTTCACTGTACTGTGCTGTCCAAACTTGTGAAACAGACGCCCTATGATTGATTCAGATTTGTACTGACCAAATTTCCACTACTTTTCAACATTCATGGATATCCGGTGTGGGTCGGTGCTCAGTGGGTGAGAAGGATGGTTAAAGTAAACTGAACAAAAATATAAACTCAACATGTAAAGTGTTGGTTTCATAAGCTGAAATAAAAGATACCAGATATTTTCCATATGCACAAAAAGCTTATTTCTCTCAAATTTTGTGCAGAAATTTGTTTACATCCCTGTTAGTGAGCATTTCTCCTTTGCCAAGATAATCCATCCACCTGGCAGTTGTGGCCTCTCAAGAATTATATCATATATCATCAAACAGCATGATCATTACACATGTGGACCTTGTAATGGGGACAATAAAAGGCCACTCTAAAATTAGCATTTTTGTCACAACACAATGCCAGAGATGTCTGAAGTTTTGAAGGAGTGTGCAATTGGCATTTACACCAGAGCTGTTGCTAAAGAATGTGTTAACATTTCTACCATAAGTGGCCTCACAACCGCAGACCACGTCTAACCATGCCAGCCCAGGACCTCCACATCAGGCTTCTTCACCTGTGGGATCATCTGAGACCAGCCAACAGGAGAGCTGATGAAACTGTGGGTTTGCGCAACCGAAGAATTTCTGCACAAACTGTCAGAAACCGTCTCAGGGAAGCTCATCTGTGTGCTCGTCGTCCTCACCAGGGTCTTAACCTGACTGCAGTTCGGCGTCGCAAACGACTTCTGGGAACAAATGCTTACCTTCGATGGCCACTAGCACGTTGGAGAAGTGTGTTCTTCACAGATTAATCCCGGTTTCAACTGTACCGGGCAGATGGCAGACAGCGTGCATGGTGTCATGTGTGTGAGTGGTTTGCTAACGTCAACGTTGTGAACAGAGTGCCCCATGGTGGGGTTATGGTATGGGCAGGCAGGCATAAGCTACGGACAACGAATACAATTGCATTTTATTGATGGCAATTTGAATGCACAGAGATACCGTGACGATCCTGAGGCCAATTGTCGTGCCATTCATCCTCCGCCATCACCTCATGTTTCAGCATGATAATGCACGGCCCCATGGCCTCCCAGTTCTTCCATGGCCTGCATAGTCACCGGACATGACACCCATTTGAGCATGTTTGGGTTGCTCTGGATCGACGTTCAATGTAAATGGAACGAGGGGGCTCATGGATAGGTGTCAGTAAGAGCTGGGAGAGGTGACATTAACTGTAGAGAAAGAAGAGGGACAGGAGGGTTTTCACACTCTTGCTTTGACCAGCGGCAGGTAGCCTAGTGGTTAGAGCATTGGGCCAGTACCCGAAAGGTTGCTGGATTGAATCCCCGAGCTGACAAGGTAAAAATCTGTCGTTCTGCCCCTGAACAAGGCAGTTAACACACTGCACCCCGTAGGCCGTCATTGTAAATAAGAATTTGTTCTTAAATGACTTGCCTAGTTAAATAAAGGTAAAATAAAAAACACACGACAGAAGGAGAATGAAAACAGCTATGAACAGAACATAACAGTATGCCAGTGGAAGGAAGGACAGTAGCAGGTGACCCAACTGTGGTTTGTGACTACTAAGATTTCCCAATGTAGCCAATTCAGTTGTAGCCTTTCCGTTACTGATTTTTAATCACTTAATAAATCATAAACCAAATTGTTATCAGTAAAAACACTTGGTAGGTATGTGTTTTACTTGTTACGTCTGTGAAATTAAGGGAGACATTTTTCAAAATATCTTAAAGAAATGCAGGTTTTTGGTAACAGAATGACAAGACAGTAGGCAATATTCTTTAAACTTACAGAAGGCAAATCATTTCTGCAAAATTGAATATACAGTGCATTCGTAAAGTATTCAGACCCCTTCACCTTTTTCACATTTTGTTACGTTACAGCCTTATTCGAAAATGGATTAAATAAGAAAAATCCTCATCAATCTACACAAAACACCCCATAATAACAAAGCAAAAACAGGTTTTTAGAAATGCTTGCAAATTTATAAAAAATAAAGATACCTTATTTACATAAGTATTTAGACACTTTGCTATGAAACTTAAAATTGAGCTTAGGTGCATCCTGTTTCCATTGATCATGCTTGAGATGTTTCTACAACTTGATTGGAGTCCACCTGTGGTAAATTCAATTGATTGGACATGATTTGGAAAGGCACACACCTGTCTACATAAGGTCCCACATTTGACAGTGCATGTCAGAGCAAAAACCAAGCCATGAGGTCAAATGAATTGTCTGTAGAGCTCCAAGACAGGATTGTGCCGAGGCACAGATCTGGGGAAGGGTACCAAAACATTTCTGCAGCATTGAAGGTCCCCAAGAACACGGTGGCCTCCATTATTCTTAAATGAAAGAAGTTTGGAACCACCAAGACTCTTCCTAGAGCTGGCAGCTCTGAAAAACTGAGCAATCGGGGGAGAAGGACCTTGGTCAGGGAGGTGACCAAGAACCCGATGGACACTGACAGGGATCCAGATTTTCTCTGTGGAGATGGAAAAATCTTCCAGAAGAACAACCAACTCTGCAGCACTCCAGCAATCAGGCATTTATGGTAGAGTGGCCAGACAGAAGCCACTCCTCAGTAAAAGGCACATGACAGCCCGCTTGGAGTTTCCAAAGGGCACCTCAAGGACTCTCTAAAACCAAGATTGAACTTCTTGGCCTGAATGCCAAGCGTCACATCTGGAGGAAACCTGGCACCATCTCTACGGTGAAGCATGGTGGCGGCAGCATCATCCTGTAGGGATGTTTTTCTGCGGAAGGGACTGGGAGACTAGTCAGGATCGAGGGAAAGATGAATGGAGCAAAGTACAGAGAGGTCCTTGAGGAAAACCTGCTCCAGAGCTCTCAGGACCTCAGACTGGTGCAAACATCTCTGGAGAGACTTGAAAATAGCTGTGCAACCTGACAGAGCTTGAGAGGATCTGCAGAGAAGAATGGGAGAAACTCCCGAAATACAGACGTGCCAAGCTTGTAGCGTAATACCCAAGAAGACTCAAGGCTGTAATCGCTGCCAAAGGTGCTTCAATAATGTACTGAGTAATGGGTCTGAATACTTATGTAAATGTTTTTTTTATATATACATTTGCAAAAATTTCTAAACCTGTTTTTGCTTTGCCATTATGGGGTATTGTGTGTAGATTGATGAGGAAAATAAACAATTTAATACATTTTAAAATAAGGCTGTAACGTAACAAAATGTGGAAAAAGTGAAGGGGTCTGCATATCCGAATGCACTGTAAATGTTGCTATTAGTTAGCAGGGGTCTTTATTTCAACATTGTTGTTTTTGAAGTAGTTCCAATACTTTTTCTGCTAGATGTTTTCTAAGACCCCCCTTTCCATGTGTTTGACCAGAGGTCAAAGCCTTTGCTTATTCCTAATTTTTGTTGATGGAAAATGTTTGACACATCTATACTGTATAAGCCTTAACTTAAAAAAAAAAAAATATAGACTTCCATTTGCCACCAAATGTGATGTGGTCCTACAAATTTCACGTTAGTGCTCATGGTGCTTTTTATGTGGAAATGACAGTCTTCCATTGAACTAAAAACTCTATAAATGGTAAATGAATTCGTAACTAGTTTACAGCTAATGGAAGTATACATAAAATTGACTTGCATCAATACCTCATTTCCATACCCATGCGTAGGAGTTGAAAGGTGGCTCTTGAGTTAAAAGAGGATGCATAAATCATGGATCCATGGGTGGTGATCTGAATATCTAATACTATGTATTTGCATCATGTTTGTATTGTAGACTATGTACTTTAGCAATGGATTAAAACGGTATATCAATTGGCTGTAACCAACTGTTATGATGTATGCGTTTTTCATTTTGTGATTTAGGTGCACCGTGTTGTATGCTGCTTAGGCAACATCCACTATTTAGTGAACAATGACCATGTTCATTAATCTGGCAGTGTATACAGATGGACAATGTTAGAAAAAAGTATTTCTACTGAACAAAAATATAACATATATATATATATATATAACATGCAACAATTTCAAAGATTTTACTGAGTTGCATATGGGGAAATCAGTCAATGTAAATAAATTCATCAGGCCCTCATCTATGGATTTCATAACTGGGAATACAGATATGCATCTGTTGGTCACAGATGCCTCAAAAAAATTGGCCTCACAATGGGTTTCATGATCTCGTCACGGTATTTCTGTGCTTTCAAATTGCCATCGATACCATAACCCCACCGCCACCATCAGGCACTTTGTTCGCAACGTTGACATTGGCAAACCGCTTGCCCACACGACGCCAGTGTAGTTTTTACTGAAATGCGTGCATTGCTTCTCAGGTGAGTCCATAGTAGCTGTGTGTCATTGATACAATTTTCTCTGCTGCACTGTTCATAGTGTGTTGCCACATTTGTTTAAAACATGTAGCTGGAAGTATGCACAATTATGAATGTGAAAATGGAACAAATGTATTTTATATTAGTCGCTGTGGGATGTTTATTTTTATATTGGTGACATAAAATTGCAGTTTCCAAACATGCCTTCAGAAAGTATTCATACCCCTTGACTTTTTTCCCCAAAACATTGTTACAGCCTGAATTCAAAATGGATTACATTTTTTTTTAATAAAAAAAAATAGGTGTATCTACACACAATACCCCATAATCACAAAGTGTAAACATGTTTTTAGAAATTTTAGCAATTTTCTTTGAAAATAAAATACAGAAATATCTAATTTACGTAAATATTTACACCCTCGAGTCGATACATGTTAGAATCCCCTTTCGCAGCATTTACAACTGTGTGTCTTTCTGGGTAAGTCTCTTAAAGGGCTTTGCACACCTGGATTAGCTCTATTCAGTTTATTTTTTATTGTAAAAAAAACATTCTGAGCGGTTTCCTTAGGAAAGACACATGTATATTTGTAGACTGGGTGTATTGATACACCATCTTATGTGTAACTAACTTCACAATGCTCAAAGGGACCCTTTGCGAAGCATTGGAAAACCTCCCTGGTCTTTGGTTCAATCTGTGTTTGAAATTCACTGCTTGACTGATTACAGATTATTGTATGTGTTGGGTACAGAGATGAGGTAGTCATTCCAAAATCATGATAAACACTATTGCACACAGAGTGAGTCCATGCAACTAATTATGTGACTTATTAAGCAAATTCTTACTCTAATTTATTTACGCTTGCCATAAAAAAGGGGTTGTATACTTATTGACTTTTCAGCTTTTCATTTTTTATTAATTTGTAAAATGTCTAAAAACATAATTACACTTTGACATTTATAGAGTATTGTATGTAGCCCAGTGACACAACATCTCAATGTAATCCATTTTAAATTCAGGCTGTAACACAACACAATTTTGAAAAAATTGGGGGGTGGGTGAAATACTTCTGAAGGCACTAACACACGCACTCATGCTCGAACGCAAACAAACACACGGACGTCACCAGGACATGGCTTTCGGAACTTACGCCACGAATATTTTGTGCTGCTGCGATGGCTTAAAAAAATAAATAATTGCCAACTAAATGCGCCGCTTAGTTCATAGCGCCATGGATGTCCGCCATAGTAGCGGTTGCGACAAAGCGATTTCTGTTTTCTTCCTACAAATGCTATTATGACCCCATTCCTGAAAGGTAAGACTCATGAATGTCTGTGATGCTCACCAACCGCGTAGGAGACGTTAGAAGGGACTGTGACAAAACCCCAATTGAAAGCAATGCAGAACGTCTTTACCTGATGAGCTTCCCCAATGTTTTGCTGAACTTTCGAATACTTTTCTGATGCGTTTCAGCCACTTAGGCTACTGAAGCAAATACACATTTTAACACCTTTCCCATATGCTGTTCAGACCTTGACATATTTTCTTATTAGCCTTATGAACATAGACACAGTTTCTGTGCTATAATGGGTAAAAAGGCCACTAGGTCTACATCGTTTTTATAACAATATAGTTAAAACCACTATTGGCTAAACAGGAAAAATAAGTGATTTAGATATTGAAACATACTTGTTCATTGACTTACTGAAATTATTCACTTGTAATTGTACTTGCTGATTTGATTATTATTATTTTAAAATTTTATCCCCAATTTTCGTGGTATCCAATCGCTAGTAATTACTATCTTGTCTCATCGCTACAACTCCCGTACGGGCTCGGGAGAGACGAAGGTCGAAAGCCACGCGTCCTCCGAAGCACAACCCAACCAAGTCGCACTGCTTCTTAACACAGCGCGCCTCCAACCCGGAAGCCAGCCGCACCAATGTGTCGGAGGAAACACCGTGCACCTGGCCCCCTTGGTTAGCGCGCACTGCGCCCGGCCCGCCACAGGAGTCGCTGGAGCGCGATGAGACAAGGATATCCCTACCGGCCAAACCCTCCCTAACCCGGACGACGCTAGCCCAATTGTGCGTCGCCCCACGGACCTCCCGGTCGCGGCCGGCTGCGACAGAGCCTGGGCGCGAACCCAGAGACTCTGGTGGCGCAGCTAGCACTGCGATGCAGTGCCCTAGACCACTGCGCCACCCGGGAGGCCCCCGTGATTTGATTATTTTAAATATAATTGTAACAGTAGGCCTTAACCTCATATTCCTTGGTTACTGGCCACAATCCATTGATTTAATAATTAGAAGTGTTGATTATTTGGCCTTGGAGAGCACAGCACATGGAAGAAAACGGGAATAGGTGCTGCAGATATATTTTAAATACATTTTCCAAATGTATATGATTACTATCTGTAAAGAAATAGATGAAATCATAAATACTACACCAGAGAACATAATGTAGCCACAAAATAGATATGGATTGTGTTTTATCATATGACGAGCGCCTTTAGGCCTACAGTCCGGAAGCCCGCAATTGGGCAGCACGTGCGACAAATACCAAACCGTTGGTACAGTTTTGACTTCAAAACAGCTGAGAGCAGCTACAAGGCCTTAAGTAATATTTCAAAATACAATCGCAGGAAAAACTGTATGAGTCCATGCCACTAAGTTTTCTGGTTATAATTTTCGCCATATTTTACAATCTGTGGCTCCTCTCTTTTCATTGGCCTATGCTATTGGTTGCGTTTAAGACACGTTTGTTTTTATTGTTCTCAGTAGGATATGTCGGTGTCAGTAGCCTGTCATTTGTGTGGTATTAGAAAATATTATTTGAATGTCTCCAGTCATGTAGAATTGCATAAAAGGATTTTAGAGGCTTTTTCTTTTTGTCAGACCCGCAAATACCATGATACATGCATGCAATGCTTTATTATAGGTGTTCCAATGCAAACCCTAACCCCCCCACACAAACTCTACTATTCAAGTGGAGCAGTAGTTACTTCACCACCCTTCACAGGCCATTGTGTAGCATGATGTTCAGACTTGAAAGGCGGGTAATTGTTGCTTGCATCTGAAGCCAAAGAAATGAACACCGGAAAATCATATCTCGGAAATAGTCACCTCTATGGTACCCTGTTAAGGCTAGGGCGACTGCTACGTTTGTGGTGCGCCGTATATACAATGCCATGTATGTGTAACCCCTAGTCAAGTTCTTCAAAGGAAAACAGAAATACCGCAATCATAGAACTGACCCTGGTTTTAATAGAAGTATTCTGAGCATAGCCAAAGCTATCTCTTGTCGTTTCTCTGCTGCCTATGGCCCTTTGGTGTGCAATGCTATAGCCTTCTGGGTAAGAATCAAGATCAATTACAATTTATTTGTATTTGTCAGCTCAACATTTTCAAGTTCCCTGTTTTGAATTTGAGTGAGTAGGCCTAGGACCTTTTTTTGTAGGTTATTAACAGTTGAAACACTTAAATCAACCCTAGCAGCTTGTCTCAAATGGAGTCAGTGGTGCTGGCCAGGTTAGATTATTAATGGTGAGTCTCCATCTCTCATACTCTAATTGGTCTCTGGTGATTGTGAAGCATTCTGATTAAGAAATGCCATTTAAAATGGATGTATTATGCCTGCAAGTCTGTTTCTCAGTCAGATAGCTATTTTAATCAATTGATAATTACACACGATTTATTGCTTGAGTTCCTGTTGACAGCTTCACAATAATTGGTTACATGGCAAGTTTTGTGCTGTGCTGTTTGAATGACATCGAAAATATATATTGTGCAAAATAAAGTTGGGAGGACGATAACTTTTTACTAATTTATTTCATAGAGCAATACATCATGGGTAGTTTTTTAGCATTTGTTAACTCACAGAATATAGAGCATACTTGTCTTTATCTAAGTTAAATTTAGGCCTAAATCATATCCATGTGTCAATTATAGCCAGTCTATCCTAGTTGATATGTATCTGTAATGTTCACTCACAGATTGTGAGTATGTTTTTGACTTTATTAATGTCATCCATGGGTGACTTTTCACACAGTGTGTCTTATCCATTAAGGAAATGCTAATGACTGCTCGGAGCGAGAGGAAGCTGTATGTAAGTGGGCAATTCCATGTAAAAGGACCCATAAGTATCAGATGGGAAGTTCATAGTAGTATGTCAAAAAATAAATTATATATATTTATTTGACCATTTCTATCCTAAACATTTGGAATAAGCAAAGGCTTTGATTTCTGGTCAAACAGATGGAAAAGTGGTCTTGGACAACATCGACCAGAAAGTCTTAAACATTAATAGAGAGAAATCATAACACAAATAATGTTGAAGTAAAGACGCCTGCCAACTTACATATTTAGTTTTAGAGAAATGATTTACCTTTAAGTTTAATAAACATTGCCTTGTAATTCCATTACCAAATACCCACATCTTTAAGATATTTTCACATTTTTCTCCCTCATGAGGAGGGAGGATAATGAAAGTTCACAGAAGTGACAACAAATACATTTGTGCAAAATAGAAAGGGGGTAGACTACTGTTATATGCTTACTTATGAGCCCTTTCCCAACAATGCAGAGTTCAAAAGTAAGAAAATAACAATAATTAGCAAATAAGAAAAAACAATTGAAAAAGAATACAATAACAAGGAGTACCGATACCGAGTCAATGTGCAGGGGTACGAGGTAGTTGAGGTAATAATATTATTACGTACATGTAGAAAATGTGAGTCAATGCAAAAAGTCTGGGTAGCCAATGGATTAACTGTTCAGAAGTCTTATGGGTTTATGGAAGCTGTTCAGGAGCCTTTTGGTCCCTGACTCGGCGCACCGGCACCGCTTGCCATACGGTAGCAGAGAGAACAGTCTATGACTTGGGTAGCTAGAGTCTTTTGACAATTCTTAGGGCCTTCCTCTGACACCGCCTGATATGGAGGTCCTGGAATGCAGGGAGCTCGGCCTCCGCGATGTACTGGGCCTTACACATTACCCTCTGTGGTGCCATGCAGTCGGATGCCAAGCAGATGCCATACCAAAGGCCTATTTAAATGGTTTTGATGGTTATTTTTTATTTTCATGAGAGACTACGTCCATAACCGTCAGGTACACCGTTATTCAATTAATGTCACAGCTTTACATGTCATAGCTGACACCTCATTCTTTCTGCAGACATCCTTGAATCTTAATTCGGAGGAGATATTTCAACGTTTCTTTTGAACGCGTAGTCGCACAAAGAACTGAGGGAGATTTTACCGTAATTCTGTTACCCAACTTTGCATCTGCATAGTTCTTGTCAATTGCTGGTGGGGTACGTTTCTCAACCAAGGGAAATCGCAATGAAAGTGTGTCTGGCCACTTCTATAACATGCCGTTTACAAAAATAGAGACTTGATTAATTTAGAAGAATGACATTCAGGATATAGTTATACAGAATGTTCTACATTTTGATGCACAATGATAATGTGTTTAATAACTGATATGATAAATCTATTTGCTAAATTTTCACCACTATGGCCTATTTATTGCCTTACCTCATTTGCACACACTGTATATAGACTTTTTCTACTGTATTATTGACTGTATGTTTGTTTACTCCATGTGTAACTCTGTTGTTTGTCGCACTGCTTTGCTTTATCTTGAACAGGTCGCAGTTGTAAATGAGAACTTGTTCTCAACTGGCCTACCTGGCGAAATAAAAAATAAATAAATATTAATATTAGCAAGATAAGGAATATTATAATTCGGGTAAATTAAACTAGTACTAGTATTTCAAGTGATTAGGTACGATAAGCCTAATTAATAAACAGTTAATGTCATAAATTAACCATCAATATTTCACTTAAATACTGTTCGAAAGACAGAATGCAATATACAGTGCCTTTGGAAAGTACCATTTTTTCCCCGCCTCATCAATCTACACACAATAGCCCATAATGACAAAGCAAAACACAGGTTTTTAGAAATTTTTGTTAATTTATAAAAAATGAAATATTACATAAGTATTCAGACCTTTTACTCAGTATTTTGTTGAAGCACCTCTGGCAGTGATTACAGCCTCGAGTCTTCTTGTGTATGACGCTACAAGCTTGGCACACCTGTATTTGTGGAGTTTCTCCCATTCTTCTCTGCAGATCCTCTCAAGCTCTGTCAGGTTGGATGGGGAGCATTGCTGCACAGCTATTTTCAAGTCTCTCCAGCGAAGTTCGATCAGGTTTATGTCCGGGCTCTGGCTGGGCCACTCAAGGACATTCGGAGACGTGTCCCGAAGCCACTCCTGTGTTGTCTTGGCTGTGTGCTTAGGGTCGTTGTCCTGTTGGAAGGTGAATCGTCGCCCCAGACTGAGGTATTGAGAGCTCTGGAGCAGGTTTTCATTCAAGGATCTTTCTCTGTACTTTGCTCCGTTCATCTTTCCCTCGATCCTGACTAGTCTCCCAGTCAATGCCACTGAAAAACATCCCCACAGCATGATTCTGACACCACCATGCTTCACCGTAGGGATGGTGCCAGGTTTCCTCCAGACGTGACTCTTGGCATTCAGGCTAAAAAGTTCAATCTTGGTTTCATTAGACCAGTGAATCTTGCTTCTCATGGTCTGAGAGTCTTTAGGTGCCTATTGGCAAACTCCAAGCAGGCTCTCATGTGCCTTTTTTACTGAGGAGTGGCTTCTGTCTGGGCCACTCTACCATAAAGGCCTGATTGGTATAGTGCAGCAGAGATGGTTATCCTTCTGGAAGGTTCTCTCATCCCCACAGAGGAACTCTGGAGCTCTGTCAGAGTGACCATCACTTCCCTGATCAAGGTCCTTCTCCCTCGATTGCTCAGTTTGGCCGGGCGGCCAGCTCTAGGAAGAGTCTTGGTGGTTCCAAACTTCTTTCATTTAAGAATGATGGATGCCACTGTGTTCTTGGGGACCTTCAATGCTGCAGAAATGTTTTGGTACCCTTCCCCTCAGAGCTCTACGGACAATTCCTTTGACCTCAACTGTGGGACCTTATATAGACGTGTGTGTGCCTTTCCAAATCATGTCCAATCAATTGAATTTACCACAGGTGGACTCCAGTCACGTTGTAGAAACATCTCAAGGATGATCAATGGAAACAGGATGCACCTGAGCTCAATTTCGAGTCTCATAGCAAAGGGTCTGAATACTTATGCAAATAAGGTATTTCTGTTTGTTTTTTTAATACATTTGCAAACAATTTTTTTTTCTTATTTTTTTTCCCTTTGTCATTATGGTGTATTATGTGTATATGGCTGATGATATTTTATTTATTTAATCAATTTTAGAATAAGGCTGTAACAACAAAATGTGGAAAAAGTTCAGGGGTCTGAATACTTTCCGAAGGCGCTGTATAATATGTCTGCAACTGCAGACAACACCCCCAAACTATTAATAACACGAGTCTATTCACACTAGCGAGCCACTGTTTTTACTATTCACTAAGGTAAAATGTGCAGCATTTTGAGAGGTGTTTCAAATCTTGCACATTCATCATAATGGAATTCATCCAGCCAGGGCTTTGAGGGGAAAAGAAACATGTATACATGTTCTGACGGTTGCCTGAATTAAAGGCCCGTTGGAGAAGAATTGGATCGTTTCTCTGAGCTGTGGGTCATTTCTTATCGTTTACTTGCCAGATGTCCAACATCGGCGCCTTTTTTAGTTTGGTTGTAACACGACTAACCTCTCAAACACGACTTTGAACGGCAGATGGAGACATGACAAGACAATCAACGAGTACAATGATGTCCTTGTATTTAGGCACATTTCCATTTAGGTAGTGGGATTGTCTGGATGTTTCCATATATCTGTTGGCATTATTGAAGGTAAATATTATGCAAAACGAAACATGCTTTAGGTTAAATTATTACAAATAGCAATTCTTTCTGTGATGCTGTTTTATATTTAGGTTTTCGAGTTGGAGTGTATGTAATAGTTATT
This sequence comes from Salvelinus namaycush, assembly GCF_016432855.1. Classification (NCBI taxonomy): domain Eukaryota; kingdom Metazoa; phylum Chordata; class Actinopteri; order Salmoniformes; family Salmonidae; genus Salvelinus; species Salvelinus namaycush. The sequence goes on along the minus strand of NC_052335.1, from coordinate 4,817,743 downwards.
GAGACCTAGAGGGGAAAAACCCTGGTTTCCAACCATTACCATCCTCTGGTTACCATCTCCCGGTCTCTGGGATGGATGACATCATGACATGAGATCATAAGATCATAGATCACGTTGTGGTGACTTCCAAACACTGTCACCGTGGACCAGTCAGAAACGGCCTTGTTTATGAAACAAAAAAGCGTTGTTTACGTTCGTTCCACAATAGAGACCTTTGAAGTGCCATCACCCATACAGAATGCTGGCTTTATCAGCTGATTTTAAAGACAAGCGTTCAGTTCTAAACGCAATATAAAATACTGGTCATTTAGTTCTAAACGCAATATAAAATACTGGTCATTTAGTTCTAAACGCAATATAAAATACTGGTCATTTAGTTCTAAACGCAATATAAAATACTGGTCATTTAGTTCTAAACGCAATATAAAATACTGGTCATTTAGTTCTAAATGCAATATAAAATACTGGTCATTTAGTTCTAAATGCAATATAAAATACTGGTCATTTAGTTCTAAACGCAATATAAAATACTGGTCATTTAGTTCTAAACGCAATATAAAATACTGGTCATTTAGTTCTAAACGCAATATAAAATACTGGTCATTTAGTTCTAAACGCAATATAAAATACTGGTCATTTAGTTCTTAACGCAATATAAAATACTGGTCATTTAGTTCTAAACGCAATATAAAATACTGGTCATTTAGTTCTAAACGCAATATAAAATACTGGTCATTTAGTTCTAAACGCAATATAAAATACTGGTCATTTAGTTCTAAACGCAATATAAAATACTGGTCATTTAGTTCTAAACGCAATATAAAATACTGGTCATTTAGTTCTAAACGCAATATAAAATACTGGTCATTTAGTTCTAAACGCAATATAAAATACTGGTCATTTAGTTCTAAACGCAATATAAAATACTGGTCATTTAGTTCTAAACGCAATATAAAATACTGGTCATTTAGTTCTAAACGCAATATAAAATACTGGTCATTTAGTTCTAAACGCAATATAAAATACTGGTCATTTAATTCTAAACGCAACATAAAAGACTGGTCATTCAGTTGTAAATGTAATATTGTTGTAGGTGTTGGATGGTGTAGCACCTCTGACCTGTATCGTTTGCTCCGACTACTCCCTGGGATCATGTTCAATTCCAGCCATGCTTCCAACCTGACCTTTACCTCTCTCTGTCTGGTCTAACATTGACCTCTAAACGTGTATGCACAGACACACACATGCCCACACACGTTCACACTCCTGCACGTGCAAATGTGTACACACACACGCCCACACAGCGCATGCACACACAGAAAGAGAGGGAGAGAAATATGCTTTATCAGATATGTCAGGTTTAGCTGTAGTGTAGTGTATCACACACCGTTTGGGATGTAATTTGTCTGCACTGAAAGATTCTCACAAGCATGTTTTTGAATTTTCCATGCAGTCCAATTGGTGTGTGAGTGAACTGATGTCTGATTTGAAGTAAACCTATTTTGGATAGATGATGAGACTGATGCTAATTATCAGTATGAGTGTTTTTCCCTTTTCTCACCAATATGCTGTGGTGTTATTGTTTCTGCAGGTGTAGACGGCAATACTCAGATCTCATTTGTCTGTGATGAGAATCGCCATCCACCAGAGACCTAAGGTACGGTAAGATATCAAACGCTCATTATCTCATCTACCAATAAACAATTCATCATGCCTGGAGATAAAACACCAATCATGAATATATATATATATATATATATATATATATATTCATACATACACACACCAAATGACTAGGTAATCTGATGCAGTCGAGCACACCATTTTCAAGCAAACATTGAAATATTAATGTTGATTTCTCTGAAACTGTCTCAATGACTGATGGTAATTTCATAGTATAGCTCTCTTTTGACATTTAAAGATTGTTTTAAGTGTTGTTGGAAAAACTGATCCTATTATTGTTACATATTCATGAGCCTTTTGTGAGCTGTTGAGGTTTATATGGTTGAAGTAATTCGTTCAGGGTCAGATGCACAACAAAATGACAAACAAATACCTAGCTCTGCGTCTTCTGCGTATAATATTTGAGCAGACTTTAGTTCATGTCTCTTGGTATTAGAACAGCAAGAAAAAGTGTAACAAGTTAGGCTCTAAATATTTCTGAGTTTGGTAATTAGACTTAAATTACACCCCTTGGTCATGTAGTATAGTGTGTGATTGTGTGTGCACATCTATGCGATTTGTTTAATTAGTGGGGGGTCAAATTACTTGAATTACTTGATTCACGGCTTCATTAATTTTGATTGACTTCTCCTCTCCTTCCAAATGAGGGAGGGAGAGAGGGGAGGGTGACCTAGGTCTGTCTTTGTCTAGTCCTACCTGCCAAGATCTTGGAATTCTGAGAGCAAGCAAAAAACTGCAGCCAGGCACCAAGCAATTATGGGTTTAGTGTCCGGTCTCGGGTCATTAAGAGATAGGATTACTGCTGGGCCGGAGGACCCCAGGAATGTGTCGTCCCCTCTGGTGGCCCGACTTACCACTGATGAAATGGAATTGAATTAATGGGGCTGCCCACAGCGCTGCCTGATTAAAATGACACACACGGCTTTGATCCATGCTGGCCCCTCGAGGGACATAGGGGGGTGGGGTGAAGGGGGTTTGTGAGGAGGGTGTGTGTGATTATTTTAATTTTATTTAACCCTTATTTTACCAGGTGTGACTCGCCTGTGTGCTTGGCTTGGGTCAGTGCACCCCTGATTTTAACACTACTCATTATGTGTGCTGGGGTCCATCTCCCAACCCCACAACCTTCTCACTGGGGGGCTGAACCTGTCCGGTGCAGACCTGGTTGCCTGATTTCCGGTCAATGGGTATAAAAAAATACAGAGATAGCAGCTGTAGAGCCGAGATGGGTGACTGCAAATATAACATTGTCAAGTAGAAATATATTAAAACAAACAGACTCCGGTTGCATACTCCGGTTAGTTAGGGCCACTGGTTTCTGCATACTCCGGTTAGTTAGGGCCACTGGTTTCTGCATACTCCGGTTAGTTAGGGCCACTGGTTTCTGCATACTCCGGTTAGTTAGGGACACTGGTTTCTGCATACTCCGGTTAGTTAGGGACACTGGTTTCTGCATACTCCGGTTAGCTAGGGCCACTGGTTTCTGCATACTCCGGTTAGTTAGGGACACTGGTTTCTGCATACTCCGGTTAGTTAGGGACACTGGTTTCTGCATACTCCGGTTAGTTAGGGACACTGGTTTCTGCATACTCCGGTTAGCTAGGGACACTGGTTTCTGCATACTCCGGTTAGCTAGGGACACTGGTTTCTGCATACTCCGGTTAGCTAGGGACACTGGTTTCTGCATACTCCGGTTAGCTAGGGACACTGGTTTCTGCGTACCCCGGTTAGCTAGGGACACTGGTTTCTGCGTACTCCGGTTAGCTAGGGACACTGGTTTCTGCGTACTCCGGTTAGCTAGGGACACTGGTTTCTGCGTACTCCGGTTAGCTAGGGCCACTGGTTTCTGCGTACTCCGGTTAGCTAGGGCCACTGGTTTCTGCATACTCCGGTTAGTTAGGGCCACTGGTTTCTGCATACTCCGGTTAGCTAGGGCCACTGGGGTAGGCTCCCCTCACCTGCTGAAGAAGTTGAAAATGCCTGCTGTACCCTTGAAGTGCATTTAGCTTGATTCAGCTTAGTGCGGTACTTAGCTGTATAGACAGAAAATCACGAGGGTTGTCTGTTGTAAAGGTGTCTGCTAAGCAGAAAATATAATGATTGTAATGATATGACCTCTAACATGGAAACCAGGCAGTGGTATGTGCATATAACTGCAAGGTCATGTTTTCTACCAGCCCTTGGTCATTAGTAGTAAAACTGCCTCTGTCCCTGCCTGCACATCCATTGTCATAATAAAGCGTATACTTTCCACTAATTTGAAGCCTGCGCTCGCACTCACACACTGTATGCAGACTGCAACACGCAGACATTAACATTGAAGTGTTGTCTCTCAGCCGAGTGATTAAGACATTGCGCCCAATAGGGGGTCGGGTGGAGAGTGGAGACCCCTGGGGATAGAACACACAGCAGGGGTCAAGTGACAACACCCCCCCCCCCCCCCCCCCCCCCCAAGACCCCCATGCTGCACCACACGGGTCACAACATGACATCTCATCTGGGCCATTGAGCCTAATATCTGTGAAGGAGCTACTGAGGCACGCACGCACGCACAAATGCAACCATGGTTTAGCATTAACTCCATCCCGAACACTATCCAGAATTATTACTCTATACGTTTGCATTACAACGTTTCCTGCTGTGTTTTCTTATCTTCTAAAGTACACTTCAGGAGGTGGTTTCAGTGAGAGAATGAGTATCATAGCGGTGGGTGATATAAGGCAGGGAAAACCTGAAACGGAGAAACTTCAATCCACTTGACACCTGTATGTGTGAATTTATCTAGCTGTGGAGTGTAAAGAGCTATTGCTGAGAGGATCCCTATTGTCTCTCTCTGTGTCTGTCTCTTTCAATTCAAAGCTTTATTGGGACGGGAAACATACAGTACCAGTCAAAAGTTTAGACACACCTACTCATTCCAGGGTTTTTCTTTATTTTTGCTATTTTCTACATTGTAGAATAATAGTGAAGACATCAAAACTATGAAATAGCACATATGGAATCATGTAGTAACCAAAGAAGTGTGAAACAAATCAAAATAGATGTTAGATTCTTCAAAGTAGCCACCCTTTGCCTTGATGACAGTACAATGCAATGAGGGTAATGAAATACAGTTAATTTCAGTAGTAATAACAATAATAGTACATGGCTAATAAATAAACAACAAAATGTACATGATAGTTACATTATGTATTACTTGTAAGTTAGTGCCTTCTTTTTCCACATTTTGTTAGGTTACAGCCTTATTCTAAATTCGTCATCAATCTACACACAATACCCCATAATGACAAAGCAAAAACTTGTTTTTAGATTTTCTTTGCTCATTTATATTTTTTAAAATATATAAAAATCACATTTACATCAGTATTCAGACCATTTACTCAGTACTTTGTTGAAGCACCTTTGGCAGCAATTACAGCCTTGAGTCTTCTTGGGTATGACGCTACAAGCTTGGCACACCTGTATTTGGGGAGTTTCTCCCATTCTTCTCTGCAGATCCTCTCAAGCTCTGTCGGGTTGGATGGGGTGCGTTGCTGCACAGCTATTTTCAGGTCTCTCCAGAGATGTTTGATCGGGTTCAAGTCTTGGCTCTGGCTGGGCCACTCAAGGACATTCAGAGACTTGTCCAAAAGCCATTCCTGTGTTGTCTTGGCTGTGTGCTTATGGTCGTTGTCCTGTTGGAAGGTGAACCTTCACACCAGTCTGAGATCCTCAGTGCTCTGGAGCAGGTTTTAATCAAGGAACTCTTTTGTACTTTGCTCTGTTCATCTTTGCCTCAATCCTGACTTTTCTCCCTGTCCCTGCCACTGTAAAACATCTCCACAGCATGATGCTGCCACCGCCATGCTTCACAGTAGGGATGGTGCCAGGTTTCCTCCAGACATGACGCTTGGCATTCGGGCCAAAGAGTTCAATCTTGGTTTCATCAGACAAGGGAATCTTGTTTCTCATTGTCAGAGTCCTTGGGGTGCCTTTTGGCAAACTCCAAGCAGGCTGACATGTGCATTTTAACTGAGAAGTGGCTTCCGTCTGGTCACTCTACCATAAAGGCCTGATTGGTGAAGTGCTGCAGAGATGGTTGTCCTTCTGGAAGGTTCTTCTATCTCCACAGAGGAACGCTAGAGCTCTGTCAGTGACCATCGGGTTCTTGGTCACCTCCCTGACCAAGACCCTTCTCCCTCGATTGCTTAGTTTGGCCGGACGGCCAGCTCTAGGAAGAGTTTTGGTGGTTCCAAACTTCTTCCATTTAAGAATGATTGAGGCCACTGTGTTCATGGGGACCTTCAATGCTGCAGACATTTTTTGGTACACTTCCCCAGATCTGTGCCTCAACACAATCCTGTCTCGGAGCTCTACGGATAATTCCTTCGACCTCTTGGCTTGGTTTTTGCTCTGACATGCACTGTCAACTGTGGGACCTTATATAGACAGGTGTGTGCCTTTCCAAATCATGTCCAATCAATTTAATTTCCCACAGGTGGACTCCAAGTTGTAGAAACATTTCAAGGATGATCCATGGAAACCGGATGCACCTGAGCTCAATTTTGAGTCTCATAACAAAGGGTCTGAATACTTATGTAAATAAGATATTTCTGTGTTTATTTTTTATACATTTGCAAAAATGTATAAAAACAAGTTTTCACTTTGTCATTATGGAGTATTGTGTATAGACTGCTAAGGACTTTTATTTATTTAATCCATTTTAGAATAAGGTTGTAACATAACAAAATGTGAAAAAAGTCAAGGGGCCTGAATACTTTCCCGAAGGCACTGTATATACAATATAAATGCCTCAGGGAATTAATGGTCATGGGATGGCCCTCGGGCAATGGCATTTGGATATATAGATAGATATATACACTGCTCAAAAAAATGTAACTCCAAGTCAATCACACTTCTGTGAAATCAAACTGTCCACTTAGGAAGCAACACTGATTGACAATAAATTTCACATGCTGTTGTGCAAATGGAATAGACAACAGGTGGAAATTATAGGCAATTAGCAAGACACCCCCAATAAAGGAGTGGTTCGCAGGTGGTGACCACAGACCACTTCTCGGTTCCTATGCTTCCTGGCTGATGTTTTGGTCACTTTTGAATGCTGGCGGTGCTTTCACTCTAGTGGTAGCATGAGACGGAGTCTACAACCCACACAAGTGGCTCAGGTAGTGCAGCTCATCCAAGATGGCACATCAATGCGAGCTGTGGCAAGAAGGTTTGCTGTGTCTGTCAGCGTAGTGTCCAGAGCATGGAGGCGCTACCAGGAGACAGGCCAGTACATCAGGAGACGTGGAGGAGGCCGTAGGAGGGCAACAACCCAGCAGCAGGACCGCTACCTCCACCTTTGTGCAAGGAGGATCAGGAGGAGCACTGCCAGAGCCCTGCAAAATGACCTCCAGCAGGCCACAAATGTGCATGTGTCTGCTCAAACGGTCAGAAACAGACTCCATGAGGGTGGTATGAGGGCCCGACGTCCACAGGTGGGGGTTGTGCTTACAGCCCAACACCGTGCAGGACGTTTGGCATTTGCCAGAGAACACCAAGATTGGCAAATTCGCCACTGGCGCCCTGTGCTCTTCACAGATGAAAGCAGGTTCACACGCACATGTGACAGACGTGACAGAGTCTGGAGACGCCGTGGAGAACGTTCTGCTGCCTGCAACATCCTCCAGCATGACCGGTTTGGCGGTGGGTCAGTCATGGTGTGGGGTGGCATTTCTTTGGGGGGCCGCACAGCCCTCCATGTGCTCGCCAGAGGTAGCCTGACTGCCATTAGGTACCGAGATGAGATCCTCAGACCCCTTGTGAGACCATATGCTGGTGCGGTTGGCCCTGGGTTCCTCCTAATGCAAGACAATGCTAGACCTCATGTGGCTGGAGTGTGTCAGCAGTTCCTGCAAGAGGAAGGCATTGATGCCATGGACTGGCCCGCCCATTCCCCAGACCTGAATCCAATTGAGCACATCTGGGACATCATGTCTCGCTCCATCCACCAACAGACTGTCCAGGAGTTGGCGGATGATTTATTCCAGGTCTGGGAGGAGATCCCTCAGGAGACCATCCGCCACCTCACCAGGAGCATGCCCAGGCGTTGTAGGGAGGTCATACAGGCACGTGGAGGCCACACACACTACTGAGCCTCATTTTGACTTGTTTTAAGGACATTACATCAAAGTTGGATCAGCCTGTAGTGTGGTTTTCCACTTTAATTTTGAGTGCGACTCCAAATCCAGACCTCCATGGGTTGATAAATTTGATTTCCATTGATCATTTTTGTGTGATTTTGTTGTCAGCACATTCAACTATGTAAAGAAAAAAGTATTTAATAAAAATATTTCCTTCATTCAGATTTAGGATGTGTTATTTTAGTGTTCCCTTAATTTTTTTGAGCAGTGTATATATATATATATACACACACACAGTATACAGTCAAAAGTTTGGACACCTACTCATTTTTACTCTTTTCCACATTGTAGAATAATAGTGAAGCCATCAAAACTATGAAATTACACATGGAATCATGTAGTAACAAAAAAAAGTGTTAAACAAATAAAAATATATTTTAGATTCTTCAAAGTAGCCACCCTTTGCCTTGATGACAGCTTTGCACACTCTTGGCATACTCTCAACCAGCTTCACCTAGAATGCTTTTACAACTAAACCATCTCAATTGGGTTGAGGTCGGGTGATTTGTGAGGCCAGGTCATCTGATGCAGCACTCCCTCACTCTCCTTCTTGGTCAAATTGCGCTTACACGGCCTGTAGGTGTGTTGGGTCATTGTCCTGTTGAAAAACAAATGATAGTCCCACTAAGTGCTAACCAGATGGGATGGCGTATCGCTGCACAATGCCGTGCTGGTTAAGTGTTCCTTGAATTTGAAATAAATCGCAGACAGTTTCACCAGCAAAGCACCCCCACACCATCACACCTCCTTCTATGCTTCACGGTGGGACCCACACATGCGGAGATCATCCGTTTACCTACTCTGCGTCTCACAAAGACACAGCAGTTGGAACTAAAAATCTCAAAGGACAGATGTCCATTGCTCGTGTTTCTTGGCCCAAGCAAGTCTCTTTTATCTTATTGGTGTACTTTTAGTAGTGGTTTCTATGCAGCATTTCGACCATGAAGGCCTGATTCACGCAGTCTCCTCTGAACAGTTGATGTTAAGACATGGCTGTTACTTGAACTCTGTGAAGCGTTTATTTGAGCTGCAATCTGAGGTGCAGTTAATTTAGGCTCTGCAGAGGAGGAAACTCTGGGTCTTCCTTTCCTGTGGCGGTCCTCATGAGAGCCAGTTTCATCATAGCGCTTTATGGTTTTTGCGACTGCAAAACTATTTTTTTTATTTTTTTTATTTTTATAAATTTTATCCCCAATTTTCGTGGTATCCAATCGCTAGTAATTACTATCTTGTCTCATCGCTACAACTCCCGTACGGGCTCGGGAGAGACGAAGGTCGAAAGCCATGCGTCCTCCGAAGCACAACCCAACCAAGCCGCACTGCTTCTTTAACACAGCGCGCCTCCAACCCGGAAGTCAGCCGCACCAATGTGTCGGAGGAAACACCGTGCACCTGGCCCCCTTGGTTAGCGCGCACTGCGCCCGGCCCGCCACAGGAGTCGCTGGAGCGCGATGAGACAAGGATATCCCTACCGGCCAAACCCTCCCTAACCCGGACGACGCTAGCCCAATTGTGCGTCGCCCCACGGACCTCCCGGTCGCGGCCGGCTGCGACAGAGCCTGGGCGCGAACCCAGAGACTCTGGTGGCGCAGTTAGCACTGCGATGCAGTGCCCTAGACCACTGCGCCACCCGGGAGGCCCCGCAAAACTAACTTTTAACACCTGAAAACGAGTCCTATGTCGACATAACCTGAAAGGCCGCTCAGCAAGGAAGAAGCCACTGCTCCAAAACTGCCATAAAAAAATCAGACTACGGTTTGCAACTGCACATAGTGACAAAGATGGTACTTTTTGGAGAAATGTCCACTGGTCTGATGAAACAAAAATAGAACTGTTTGGCCATAATGACCATCGTTATGTTTGGAGGAAAAAGGGGGAGGCTTGCAAGCCGAAGAACACCATCCCAACCGTGAAGAACAGGGGTGGCAGTATCATGTTGTGGGGGTGCTTTGTTGCAGGACGGACTGGTGCACTTCACAAAATAGATGGCATCATGAGGGAAGAAAATTGTGGCTATATTGAAGCAACATCTCAAACATCAGTCAGGAAGTTAATGCTTGGTCGCAAATGTGTCTTCCAAATGGACAATGACCCCTGTATATAAACTCAGCAAAAAAAGAAACATCCCTTTTTCAGGACCCTGTCTTTCAAAGATCATTCGTAAAAATCCAAATAACTTCACAGATCTTCATTGTAAAGGGTTGAAACACTGTTTCCCATGCTTGTTCAATGAACCATAAACAATTAATGAACATGCACCTGTGGAACGGTCATTAAGACACTAACAGCTTACAGACGGTAGGCAATTAAGCTCAGTTATGAAAACCTAGGACACTAAAGAGGCCTTTCTACTGACTCTGAAAAACACCAAAAGAAAGATGCCCTGCTCATCTGCGTGAACGTGCCTTAGGCATGCTGCAAGGAGGCATGAGGACCGCAGATGTGGCCAGGGCAATAAATTGCAATGTCCGTAGTGAGACGCCTAAGACAGCGCTACAAGGAGACAGGACGGACAGCTGATCATCCTCGCAGTGGCAGACCACGTGTAACACCTGCACAGGATCCGTACATCCGAACATCACACCGGCGGCACAGGTACAGGATGGCAACAACTGCCCGAGTTACACCAGGAACGCACAATCCCTCCATCAGTGCTCAGACTGCCCGCAATAGGCTGAGAGAGTCTGGTCTGAGGGCGTGTAGGCCTGTTGTAAGGCAGGTCCTCACCAGACATCACCGGTAACAACATCGCCTATGGGCACAAACCCACCGTCGCTGGACCAGACAGGACTGGTAAAAAGTGCTCTTCACTGATGAGTCGTGGTTTTGTCTCACCAGGGGTGATGGTCGGATTTGCGTTCATCGTGGAAGGAATGAGCGTTACACCGAGGCCTGTACTCTGGCGCGGGATCGATTTGGAGGTGGAGGGTCCGTCATGGTCTGGTGCCTCATGTCATTAGTAAATGCACAGAAGTTGGGAATTGGTTGAGATTTTTTCTTGAAGAAACGCGATCTTATTTGTGAGTATTTCTCACAGTAGAAGAAAAAGTGCATCTCTGTCTCTACCTCCCCTGTGGTGCAGTGACCACATAGACGCTCCTCTTTGGGTAGCCATGTGTTTTTGTCTCCCTTTTTCTATCGCCAATTGGTGGTCTCTGAGTCTGTATTTGGTCAGGGTCTGTTTTCTGTCTCTTTCTGTGTCTTTCTCTCTTTCTGTTTGTCTCTCTCCTTTTCTTCGTCTCTTTCTCTCTCTGTCTGTTTCTGTCTCGCTCTCTTTCTCTCTGTGTGTCTTTCTCTCTCTCCAGTGACTGAAGGAGAAAAGGAACATGCTATTATAACACACATACAGAGTTCCATAAAAACTATATAGAAGGAAGTGAATTATGAAGTGCTCAACCTATTTTGACAAATGTCATATTTTAAATAGCGTTATTGCTGTTCTGATACACTATTACACCATATAGTTCTTTATACTGGTAATAAAATAAGTCCCCTGATCTTCTGAGAACATTACAGGCACAGATATTGTTTCAGTGAATAACTACCCCTGCCACTGTTACTCTAATGTGTCCTCTTTTCCAGTAGGCCTTAAGGGGACATTTTGAACATAAAACCATTTCCTTTGTCTGTTTCTGTGTCCAGTTGCAGTGGTGGGCAGGGGGATATGCTGCCAGACCTCTGCTACTGTGGCTCCAAAATGGTGGGGGCTCAAGAGGAAGTGGCTGCGAGGGAAGGAGATCAAACAACATACTGTATGCCTAACAGAGCAGTACCTTGTGTGATTGCCTGCTTTGTGTATGAGTATAACTTACTGTATATCGATGATAATGGACTTGATTTATTTAGCCCTTTTCCAAGTGCCCAAAGCGTTATATATATCAGTACTGTAGTATTTTAATTGAGCACTTAAATCACCAACCACCCAAAGAAATAATGTTGACGTAGCTGTTAATTCACCTCGAGAACAATTACGAGAGAGAGAGAAAAATAGCCTGTTGAGTTCTGCAAAGCCGTAGTGTCGTTGACTATTGCAAATGCTATGGGCTCTGGACAAAAGTAGTGCACTATACAGGGAATAGTGTCATTTCAGATGTATCCATAGACTTTCTCTCTATACGGTGACAAAGGGTGGCTCTGTCGTCCCACTGTTATTTGCCGAGAGCCTCCCATGAGGACCAGCTTTCCCTGTATTTGCTGACAGCTAGCATTACACACACACACGCACACACGTACACACACACGTACACACACACGTACACACACACACACACACACACACACACACACACACACACACACACACACACACACACCTCAGATAACCCCTGGCTGCCATTCAACCTGTTGGCGATCCACATCCGCCCATCCATCCGTCCACGCTGTCAGTGTTACTCAAGTCCTTTTTAGACAAGTATCCTTCAGTGGATATATCACGCTTTGCATCCCTTATATCCATGCCTTTTCAAAGGCTATGGTACGTCGGTCATGTCCGCTAACTTATTCTCCAATCTCAACACACGATCTTCTCCATATGCATCCTGACAGACGTCCTGACGCTGTGTGGGTTTTCGAGAACAGGATCTTGCTTTGGCCTCTATGGAGAAGCATTAAGATTACACTATATGGTTCATATTTCATATTTCACAGTGTATGCTTAGAGTGCACGAGTAGCCTACAGTAAATCCCAGATATTGTTAGTTTACTACCAGTGTAGATATTGCATATGGTTTTACTTTACGTCGTATGCTGTACGACAAGGCTTGTTATATCGAGCCCCAGTCTAGATAGAAAGCAGAGGCAGCAGCACAATACGAGACTGTGGAAATAATTTTCTCCTGGGGGGACAGTGGACTATTCTATTCTAATGCTATCCTCAGAATACATATCTTATATAAGTCTATTCTCAGACAAACAGGTTGGCCATTCATTGTTATGTTACCTCTGAATGAGGCAGTGTTATTCTGACTGTGTCTCTGAGCAGTGCAGGGCAGACCCGCTGGTATGGAAGGAGAGTGATTTCCCTACTCTGAACAGTCCTGCTAAAATGTTCATTACATCTCTCCTGTAACTACCCAATGTCCTCCAGATTAAATGCATTCCTGTAACAGAGGGCCCTCTTGTCTAAAAAAAAATATTTCAAATATTCTGTTTTATCGTTCACGGTCAACTGGCCAACTGAGTGAAAATGTTATATGAAATAATTGTTGGTGCGTCAAAGTGATTTTCTTTCATATCTTCTTATGTTGACAGTTTTTAATGTCCAGCTGCGGAGTCCAACTCATTCCCGAGCACATATCTCTAGCCTACATATGTAGAGGGAAGTCTGTGATGTTTTCTGGTATGTTCAGCAGCGTGACTAAGGCAGGGAGGGAGGCAGATGACCGGGAGGTTGGTTGTTTAGGGCTCTGGTCTACTGGAGGCGTGGAGAGAATTATAACTGTGCCGCTTCTTCACAAACCAGAGCTAGTTCACAGACATCATTTTGTACGGACATATCTGGCAGTAGTGTAGCTTTCTAGCTTTTTGCGTTGTGGCTGTATGACTTTCCTGTAGATAAAATGCTTATTTTGATGGACTTTTGACAAAACTAACAGATGAGGTTAGGTCTTCTCAACCCAGGGGATCATTTGAAAGAAATTGATTAATACAAATTCAAGCTAACAATTTTATTGATATAGATACACAGACAATCCCAATCCTCTCTAGATCCATGGGTTGTCCATGGGATCAATTAACTTCAATTCCATCAATCAAACCAAACGTAAATAGCTTTGTGTTTAAAAAAAAATAAAAGACAATCTCGTCATGTTGATACAGTAGGGAAGTAAATGGGATTACCTCAGTCGGTAATCTCTCTTCTGGATCCACAGGCTGTCCATGTGCTGCCTGTGTAGAACAATTTAAAACTAATCCACACACTGACTTATGGACAGGAAACGTGCCGTACAGATGTCAAGACAAAATTATAGAGGGGGGAGGGATGCACTGATGCAGGTTGACCTGGCGAGGTGAATTCCTACCACAGTATGACATTTCACGTAATAGTGCCCCAACTTCTTTTCCCTAACCATCATGTTTTCAAAGCATTCAACCACAACACATCCTCTGTCAGTTTTAACCCCATCCACTCCTGGCATGAGATGGAGATTTTCTATACGGACACCGCTGTCTGAACGGCTCGCCCGGCCGTCTCTCTTTCTTTCCAAGTAGTAAACTGAAGAATGGCAGTGTGGCTTGTAAAGTTTTGTTTTTCCACCAGGCTTTTTAGTTTTTCCACCAGGCTGATTTTTTTTTTTAAAGGCATAACACAAAACTAATAGACTATTGTTTTGTAGGACAATGTTAATTAAGAAATTGCTGCCTGTGTTTTTGCGATTTTGAGGCCAAGCTTTAGTTTTATATATTTTTTTGCAAAACCATTACAATGAACTAGTGAGACTATTCTACAGTGTTGGCTAGTAGTAGTAGTAAACTGGAAAATTTAAACATGGCTTGTAAAGTTGTTTTTCAGATTGAAGCTTTGATATGATTATTCTTTTCAGCAGCCATTTCTAAACCAGTGAGCAGTCTGATGTACAGAACAGTGTGTGATAGTCTAGTCAACAGAACAGAGTTCATGTTACCTTGAGTATCCCTCAGATATCGGCAGGTAGCAGGTGCACTCAGCTTTCCAGGGAAGACAGACAACAGTTATAAAAAGCAACACTTAAATGGGCAGATACCCTTCAACTGTCAAGAGGATGAAAGGGAAACAGTAAGGATCACACGGCGAGAACAGACAATAACTGAAATACCAGAACCTCTCATGATGTTTGCTGTGGTGGCTTTTATGTTAGACTTAAGGGTCGTGTTGACAGTGCTATTCAAATACGGTTAACATTTCTTTATTAACTTCTTTGGTATAGGGGGCAGCATTTTCACTTTTGGATGAATTTCGTGCCCATAGTGAACTGCCTCCTACTCTGTCCCACATGCTAATATATGCATATTATTATTATTACTATTGGATAGAAACACTCTGAAGTTCCTAAAACTGTTTGAATGATGTCTGTGAGTATAACAGAACTCATATGGCAGGCAAAAACCTGAGAAAAAATCCAAACAGGAAGTGAAAATTCTGAGAGTGGTCGTTGTTAAAGTCATCGCCTATTCAATTCCCTGTAATATATGGATCTGTTTGCACTTCATACGCCTTACACTAGATGTCAACAGTAGAACGTGGAATGAAGCTTATGCTGTGTTGTGGGACCAGATGGGAGGGGAATGAGTCAGTGGTCTGGCAGATTGCCAGTTCTTGGTGACCAAGAACGCGCTTTCCTCATTATATCGTCATGCGTACTTATAGAGACTGAAAAGAATTCTCCGGTTGGAACCTTATTGGATATAAATCATAACAACATCCTGAAGATTGATTCTCTACTAAGTTTGACCAGTTTATTCGACCTGGAATATAACTTTTTGAAGTTTTCGTCCGACGTTTGCCTGCATCTGCGCGAGCGTTTGGACACGTGTACTACACATTCTAGTAAAAATAGCTAATTGGACATAAATAATGGACATTATCGAACAAATCAACGATTTATTGTGGAACTAGGATTCCTGGCACTGCATTCTGATGAAGATAATCAAAGGTAAGGGAATATTTATGATGTAATTTCGTATTTCTGTTGACTCCAACATGGCGGGGAAATGTTGTTACATCTGAGCGCCGTCTCAGATTATTGCATGGTGTGCTTTTTACGTAAAGTTTTTTTTAAATCTGACACAGCGGTTGCATTAGGAACAAGTGTATCTTTAATTATATGTAAAACATGTATCTTTCATCAAAGATTATGATGAGTATTTCTGTTATTTGACGTGGCTCTCTGTAATTCCCCCGGATATTTTGGAGGCATTTCTGAACATGGCGCCAATGTAAACCGAGATTTGTGGATATAAATATGCACATTATCGAACAAAACATAAATGTATTGTGTAACATGATGTCATATGAGTGTCATCTGATGAAGATGTTCAAAGGTTAGTGATTCATTTTATCTCTATTTCTGTTTTTTGTTACTACTATCTTTTGCTGGGAAAATGGCTGTGTTTTTCTGTGGCTATGTACTGAGCTAACATAATTGGTGTGCTTTCCCCGTAAATACTTTTTGAAATCAGACATGTTGGCTGGATTCACAACATGTGTAGCTTTAATTTGGTGTCTTTCATGTGTGATTTCATGAAAGATTGATTTTTATAGTAACATATTTGAATTTGGCGCGCTACATTTCTTCTGGATTTTGGCCAAGTGGGACGCTACCGTCCCACCTATCCTAGAGAAGTTAACAGCATATATTATTATTATTATTATTATTATTATTATTATTATAAGCACTCACAGGTGTATGGTTCAAAACGTGAACATTTGAGTGTCTGCTTCATAAATCACCAGTTGTCCTTCAGTCATGTCAATCACTCCAATCACATTTGATCAAATCAAATCAGAAGGCATCAGACAGGTCAAACAGAACACCAGCAATCAGCTGGACTGCAGTGTTCCATCAGGACCTAACCCTCTGGAGCAATGCATCCTGGGATTGAACAGAATGATACATGCCCTGTCTGTGCAGTGTGGCTGGTATGATGATTGAAGCGAAGCGGTCTCTTATAATCACTTTAAATCAGATTTGGCCCTACGATTCATGGCCTATTATAACTCAGACATACTGTAATATGTTTTTAAGACTTTTTGCCCGTAATCTTGTTTGCTTTCTGATTGCTGCTGCACATCTGTCATTCCATCCCTGGTCCGTTCCATTTCATTTGAGAGGGAAGGTGGTTGTCATGTTTTTAAGGAGAGGATTATATCCAGATGGCACGCCGCAGTCCCGCACTATCCCAACCTGTCACTTGCGTGCACGCAAACTCCCAATGCCACGAGGAAAATGAAAGTGAGACTTTCAAGAAAATTGAACAAACAAAACAAGTTAACTAACAAACAAAAAAGGCTTAGAATATGGTCCTCATTTAATTTGCAAAACATGAGTTTGTGGGATGGTATTAGACTTTATTAATTAATTACTGAATTCATGTATGAGCTGTTTGTATGTGTAACCACCTGGTTACTTTGTTGTTTTTAAGCATGTAATGTATTATTTACTGTGTACGGACGTTGTTGCATGTGGACCAGGCAACAGTCCGATGAGTGTGTTGAGGAGAACACCAGTAACCATTGGAGCCAACTTAGAATTTTGAATCTAATAACAAGCTCATCTAGTTTAGGCCTGTAGTTTGTATAACTTGTCAATATATATACTGTAAAAATATATAAACGCAACATGCAACAATTTTCAGTTCATTTGAGGAAATTAGTCAATTTAAATAAATTCATTAGTCCCTAATCTATGGATTTCACATGATTGGGAATACAGATATGCATCTGTTGGTCTCAGATACCTTTAAAAAAAAAATTGCCTCGCAATGGGCCTCAGGATCTCGTCACGGTATTTCTGTGCATTCAAACAGCCATCGATAAAATGCAATTGTGTTCGTTGTCCATAGCTTATGCCTGCCCACACCATAACCCCACCATGAGGCACTCTGTTCACAACGTTGACATCAGCAAACTGCTCGCCCACACGACGCCATACACGTGGTCTGTGGTTGACACTGGTTGGATGTACTGCCAAATTCTCTAAAATTCAGTTGGAGGTGTCTTAGGGTAAAGAAATGAACGGTACATTCTCTTGCAACAGCTCTGGCGGACATTCCTCCTGTCAGCATGTCAATTGCATGCTCCCTCAACTTGAGACATCCGTGGCATTGTGTTGTGTGACGACAACTGCACTTGTCGTTTAACCCACTTTTTCTCCCCAATTTCGTGGTATCCAATTGCTGATAGTTACTGTCTTGTCTCATCGCTACAACTCCCACACGGACTCGGGAGAGGCGAAGATCGAGAGCCATGCGTCCTCCGAAACACAACCCAACCAAGCCGCACTGCTTCTTAACACAGCGCGCATCCAACCCGGAAGCCAGCCGCACCAATGTGTCGGAGGAAACACCGTACACCTAGCGACCAGGTCAGCGTGCACGGCCCGCCACAGGAGTTGCTAGTGCGCGATGAGACAAGGATATCCCTGCCGGCCAAACCCTCCCTAACCCGGACAACGCTAGTCCAATTGTGCGCCGCACCATGGGCCTCCCGGTCTAGGCCGGCTGCGACAGAGCCTGGGCTCGAACCCAGAGTCTCTGGTGGCACAGCTAGCACTGCGATGCAGTGCCTTAGACCACTGTGCCACCCGGGAGGCCTAAAACTGCACATTTTAGAGTGGCCTTTTATTCTCCCCAGTACAAGGTGCACCTGTGTAATCCGCATGCTGTTTAATCCGCTTCTTGATATGCCACACCTGTGAAATGGATGGATTATCTTGGCAAAGGAGAAATGGTCACTAACAGGGATGTAAACAAAAATCAAATGAATACCCTTCTACCCCGCCGTTCCGGCCAAACCCCCAGATCTCATCCACACCACGTCTGTCCCCCGCGTCACATCTCTTTCATTCTTGCATTTCAAAACTTTTTCTCCTTATACCAATTCGGATGGCGGCCACTTCTGGCTCTTGTTTTGGCATTGGAAATCAATAACCGTTACAGGGTAGAGAGACTGTGCTATCCCTCTCGGGTCTGGCACTGCGCCTAACGGCCTGCCCTGCCTGACGGCTGTCATCTCACTAAATTGCTTTGCTAATCTCATCCACTACTCTGACTGACTGGAACTGGGTCAGCAACGACTTGTTGGAGCAGGCCTGGATATAATGCTGTCCCTCTACTCTCTATCTAGTTATTTTACTATGGACCCCTATTTGTTACTTTGGGCCATAGGCCTACTTATTAGGCTTGCCTTTGCTAAATTAAAATGGAAACCAATAAAAAAACATTCTTGTGATGGGGCGACACTTGTCTTTGAATCAGTAATTCGATGAGAAAGAATAATTTAAAAAATCAATATTACAATGGTCTTAGGTCAGAAAACTGGTTTTGATTCAATAGAGCACATAAGTGTTTGGAGAGAATTGCTGTGTGAATCAAAATGTCCTGGTGTGTACTTTTAAAGTGGTCAAACAAAATCCAGGTGCGTCTCTCAGCCTTAGGCTGTAATTGGACAAATACTGAGCCTAAGACGGAACCTAAGGTTGTTTTGTGGGAACAAAGTGAAGGGTGCAGATTCATCCTGTTGTTTCTGTCCCCCTATGTGCCGTTAAATGGTTGTGTGGAAAGTCCTGTTCAGCGATGTTGTCAAAAAGGAAACTTAAAAAATATATATATATTTTTTTACCTTAACTTTTCCTATCCAAATGCATTTGATTTGCAAGAAAGTCATGTTGTAAACTGATGCCAACAACCTGCCATCTTAGATTTTAAGAGTTGCCAAGCAATGAGAGCTCCCCCTTAACTGTAAATGCAGTATGTCTGCAGTTTTCCCTGTTTTTGTTCTCAGCGTTGGCTACAGGTGGCCATTTTAAACAACCTAGTCTCAGTGTATACAAGCGGTTAGTAGTTCTGTCGGTCTTAGGCCCAATGGCAAGGAACTGTCAAGACTTCACTTTCTGGAAGAGTAAGAAAATACCTGTGCAGACTTTAAAAAAAATAAAATAAAAAATGTTGCTAATAAACTACTAGAGCGTCTTAACAATTTGCAGCTATTTATCCTGTTCTACCGTGGTATTTCTATACCTCGAACCTGTGGACGTTTGTTGGATGTGCGTACACTGTCTTTGTTCTGAAGGAACATACCTTTTTAATAGCTACAGGCAGACACTTGAAACAACCTAGCCTAAGCGTAGACGAGGGACAAGAGGCTAGTTGTCCTGTCGAAGGCAGCGGTGGCAGGGGAACTGTCAGTGCTTCATTCTTCCCCCTGCTCCTTGTTTAATGAACCGTGCAGAGGGACAAGGTGTACTTGCTGCTGCTTCTGCCCTGGCTCTGGTTGTAGAGTCAAAATGGCCTCTGTCCTTCCTTCCCGCGATAGGCATAGTGGAATAATGAGGCCAAGGTGGAGCAGCTGGACAAGCCATTAAAGTAAAGATGCTTTCTGCGGGCTACTGCTGTTCCAGACTCTCTGCCTTTCTGCCCTCCACATGCACTTCCTCTCCCTACCCACAAAAGAAAGAGTTTCCTTTCATGGCCAAAAAATGACAAGCCCCACCTCACCCACATCAGTTTGCCCCCCCCCCCCCCCCCCCCCCCCCCCCCAAGATGTGTTATGATGGAGTACCGTATTCAGATGTAAAAGCTCACATCATACAGCCCTAATGGATGCCCAGATGTACTGTAGGCCTAATATTATTTTTCACACCTCCCAGACGTGTTGCTTGTAGGAATGTTAGTAACCTCATGCTTGATTCACACCGTACTGTGTTGGTTCTAATATTTTCTTTGCAAGCACAGTACAGCTCTGCTCGGCTTGGTTTGGCCCTCATCCCATTTACCTTCATCCCAGCCTTGCCTAAGAGACCAGGGCAGAGGATTTCCCCCACCATCTCTCTGGTGAACCCTAATCTTGTGTCTTTTGGTGTATCACAGATTCCAAAGACAATCCGAGCAAAGCTCCTTTTGATGGTGGAAAGTGAAAGCCCAGCTGTAGCCTCGACAACGTGTTTGGTTTGGAGGATTCTGGGGGCTGAACAGAAGCAAAGTGTTGTGGGTAGCACAGCCGCCGGGCTGGGTTGTTTTTGAACCCTTTGTCATGGGAACTCGGCCCAGACTTTTACTGTACATCTTGGGGGGGAAAAACGAAATTTGGTTCTCTCACTGTTCTGTTTGTCCCTCATTTTTGTAATTCGCAGTTCCCAAGAAATTTAGCCTATCCTCAAACCAGTTATCCTCAAACCAGTTATCCTCAAACCAGTTATCCTCAAACCATTTTTCATTGTTTTGCTGAATTGCTGATTATATCCAAATGACTCCAAGAGACCAATTCAAGAAATATTTTTTTTGTGTCCCTGTCTCGCTCCACATACACACACACACACACCGACATCGACATCCTCTCGCTCGCTGATTAGCCACGGCGTGTCTGGTGACTGAATTCTCTCCAGTCACTTTAACGTCGGTCAGAGCACCATCTGCGCCGCTCTCTCACACTGTTTTCCCTTGCTCTCCAGATCCTATTCAGACATGAATGCCAAAGCAATCAGATGGGGAGGCATTGACATGTACACCCGGAGGTCGCATTTGCGAGTCAAATTCCCCCCCTCCGCTATTCTGGCTTGCTGGTAAACAGATTTTGAAGATTAATTTTGGTCGAGTGGTTCTTTTTTCACCTTGCGACAAGGGCCATGGTCTCGCTCCTGTTTGGGGAGGGAGGAAGAGAGAAGATGTATAGGATGTCGACTGAGATGATAAGTCTTCAATTAGGATCATCTTTTCACAGCCTTCTGGAATGGATTCATTTATATTCATGTGTGCATTTGGCCTGTTGGTATTTTCTATTCATGTGTGTACAGCTGTATGCCATTGTTGGTGTATGCCCTCTGCTGACAATGGCCATTTTGAGTCAATCATTTTAGACAGTGGGCTGGACAGTGGTGGTTGGTTCTACTTAGAAACTGGAAGGGGAAAAAATGAGAGGCACAGCATTCCGAGAAAAGGCAACGGGGCGCGGCATCTGAGATTTGTACATCCTTTGAGGGAATTTTGAACATTCCCCCGGATTTTATCAAGCTAGCATTTCCCACTGTGTTAGCCTTGCAAATCCTTGATGTGAGGCGCAATGAAATTGTTCGAATCAATCTTGAATCATTCTGTGATGTTGGCCTGCGGGGAGGAACAGAACAGCTCAAACAAAGCAGTCCAAAATACATAACGGTATAAAAACATCAGCACTTTAAATTTCTGTCTCAGCTCTTTATTGTTATGAAATAATAAGTTCAGAGGTTGTTAAGCAGTCGACAAAGCGTTGTGAGGTGTAATCCTCCTAGAATTATGATAATATTCATGGAGTCGTGGGTGTGTCCTAAATGGCACCCTATTCCCTATATAGTGCAGTGCACTACTTTGGGCCACAGTTGTGCACTAGGCCTATATGCAATAGGGTGCCATTACCGATTCAGCCAATATGAAACCTAGCTGAGGTGAGATGTTATTTTACCAGATGATAATGGACACTTTGGGGAGATTTCATTGATCAAAACTAGCTGAGTGTTTAACGGCTGTTCACTGCGGTCTGGATCAGAGTCGGGGGCAAATGGATTCTAGAGAACGTCCTCTGCACTGATCACATTAATTACACTGATGACATGTCTTTCCTTGGACTATTGGACTGTTCTAAAACGTCAGCTGGATTAATGTTGAAGAATTGAACAACTTGAAAGTGATATTTTATTATCGCTAATCGATTGTAAAGATCATTTGAAAAGATTTGAGGTGGCTCTATTGGAATGACTGATTTGCCATTCTATCCATACACAATCCTCATTCAATCCTCACAAGCTTTAGTGCCTTTTTAGCTATGAATGTAGACAGGTTGACTCCCTGAAACCCCTACTGTCGTGGAGCAACTCCATTTGGGTCAACAAATTGTTGATCGCATGAATCCAGTCAATCCACCTTATCGACTAGAATATGGGGCATGTAGAGATCTGTAGCTACCAGTCCATATAAGTATTCTAAAACGGTTAAAGGAACAGTGCAGTCAAAATTCAGTTTTCCTGTATTTCAAATCATATTACCGTATACATATTATTTCCTGATAGTATTTTCAACCAGCAACTATCTACACAGGACCTTCTAATCAGCATGGGTGAAGTTGTGGCTTGCCCGGTGACATCACCAGGCGGTATACGTTTTAATAGACCAATAATAAAGAGTTCCAAACCTCTCTGCCAATAACAAATAGGTTTCAGTTATTCCCCTCCCCACTCAGACAACTCCCAGACAGTCCTAGCTAAATTTAGCTTGAGAATGTTTTTAATTTTTTTTGTAAAAAGCTATTTTTGTTTCTTTTTGACCATTTTTACGTAAAATTATTACGGTATTGTACTAAATTGTTAGCCAGACATGATTTGATATTGAGACAACAACAGCTGCATTGGGCCTTTAAGGGAATACCCTCAGAGTTCATTTAGGTCAAAGTAGTAGCACTAAAGTTTCAGATGGTTTAACTCCTCAACTTTGAGGTCAAGTTTGATAGCGGGTCTTTAAACTGTTTTATGATTGGTCTAATTGGAGTGACCAGTGACTAGCTTTGTTTTATGACTCTGGCATTCACTCAGTAGTCCATTTTATGGTTCCATCTGAGCTGAGGACAGTCATGATGAGTCACATTGTGTATAAGGGCAAGACATGAAACAGCATTGTAAGGACATGGCGAGAGGCTTCAGCTCCATCCATCCTTCATTACATAAGTCCTCACCCTAACCTAATTCCCCCTCTCATCCGCAGACAAAACAAGCTCCATATTAAGTTAGTTTTCAAAGTCTCGGTGGCATGCTTTATAAAGATGGCCATAGTATTAGGAGGATTACATTTCTGCCTTTGGACAAGGAGGTCTGTAGCTTCCCATTTTAATCATAAGTCAGCATGCAAGGACCTAATCGACTTACTTTGCGGTTTGTAAAGGCTTTTGTAAGCTGTGAAATACAATTTGGACCAAGTCTAAGGTGTAGTAGTGTACCCAAATGCAATACTTCCACAAGTATATCAGCTTTATTTGTCATTAGACATCAATTATCGTCTCTCTGTGAAGATATGATTCACTAAGCAATGTAGTATTTATTACTGTTGTGTCCAGTCAGTCCCTGATATGATTAAGTCGAGACGGGTGTTTGAATCAGAGAAGGACAGAGGCGATGGTCAGTTTTAATGTAGTACTCCATAGCTGCTTTTCGACTGTAACGTCAATGTTACGCTAGTGTATTATGTAATACTAGGGAAATTGTGTTTCCATATCTAGGGCTGACAGTGTAGAGCAGAATCAACAACTTCTGCACTATCAAAACAGTTGCTTTGTGGGAGGGTTAAAATTCAGTTAGCAATTGTTATGTAAATGCAAGTTGAAAAGTACCAGCGGCCTGGCTTTGGCCCCAAATGAGAGCAGGTCTGACGGCACCATGGCCCAGTGAGACACAGGTGCCGGCCAGTGTAGATGGAAACAGAAAACGCTGAGCCTTTTGGGTGAAACACTGGTGTAAATCCTGTATGGCAATGTATCACATGTCTCTTGTGCGTGTGTCTCTCTCTTGTGTATGTGTGTACGCATCTTGTGCACTGTTGCAGTGATAAGCCAATGGTTTGATATAGGGCTTGCTACATGGGGATATGGGGAGGACATTCAAGTTACTGCCTAGAGAACGACCAATCGTTTTTTTTTTAAGGGCCGATACCGACGTTTAGGAGTCAAGGAGGCCGAGGGTGGCTATTTTATGCTGATTTTAATAAATATAAATATAGCTGCAAGCAGCCATGCCAGGGTTCAAGCGGTGGCCCCACAGCGCCACCATCAGGACAAATTGAACACATTCCCCTTGGATGAGCTACTTCTGTACTTCTGTTACTAGGGCTATGGCGGTCATGACATTTTGTCAGCCAGTAACTGTCATGCAAGTAACTGCCGGTCTCACGGTAATTTACCATTTTTAATGAACATAAACAGGTTTAGTATCTCCGGCTTCCACACAGCCTACAAGCCGCTCGTGCGGACCTTTTGGAACATCTACATTTTAAAAAGTAAAATAAATCCATTTAATATAGCCTACACAATCACAATACATCCATTATTTATTTTAGACCGGTCTAAAGAAACATAATGATATGGAGAAAATGTTGCCTCAGAAGAACGGAATAGCATATTTGGAGTCATCCTTATGTAAGGCCCTGATCTGGCTATGGCTATGGGCTACACTAGTTCATTTAGCAGACAAGATTTGCTTATAATTCCCGTGGTATTATTTTATAGTAAGAAGAATACAATTGACATGACGGAATAAAATAGAAAGGATATTTTTCCAAAACGAGGGAGTGCGCACATGCGGCTGTTCTGTGTTGAGTGGTTAACAAAGTGATCATTTTAAACAGGTCCTCCTATATGCTTAATTTATTGTTATTTATGCAACTTTAGTTGCGATACAAACCCTAGGCAACATGTTTTGATTTCAAATACATTCTAAGACTGCATGATGCAACTGATTGGGGAAAAAAGCAAGCTGCACACACTTCATCAGTCTCTCATTCACAATTTGACAAGCACTTGATATTATTCTCACTCATCAGACTATTCTCAATTTTACCTGGTCTTTACATATAGCCTAAGAATATATGTGTGGTATTAGTTTTCATTTAGAATGGGCCATAATTCACCTGTCCGATCAAGGGCATCCGTGTGCACTTGAATAGCGACTGGAGGACGCTTTTCCCATGGTTAATTTTCATGCCAGCCAGGTAGGCTACTCCGGTTGTAAAGTGAAGCAATGTGCTTATTATTAGGAGTGTTGATAAGTAAATATAGTAGGCCTAGCCTATAGAAAGCTGATGGATCATCCTTTTTTTAATAGAGGCCATCAACTGTTTTCTCTCGCACATGCATAGCGTATAGAAATGTTGCGCAACAGGAACACTTATTTCATTCCATGCATCAGGCAGCTATGAGAAGCTGGCTCTCGCTGCGCAACAGGTGATCCCATTCCACTCAAACTTCTCTCATGAAGTGTTTGAGTTGATTTTCGATTGCATTGGCATTGATATCAGAGTGATTAGAGGGACAATGGAGTGCTGAGTACCAGGCCATTAGCGACTGGCCGTTAGCAAGTTTGGTAAGCTACTAATGACCATCAGCGACATCAGAGCGCAGATTTGGAGAAGCCTAGTTACCGTGACTAAACGGTCATGTGGAATTTGACTGCGGTCATGACTCGTGACTGCTGGTGTGGCGATAATACGGTCACCGTAACAGCCCAACTTCTTACCACGTTTGCCAAATCAGAATTCAAAATCAAACAGATCATGCCATATGCTTTTGATGGATTTTGGACAATTTCTTATGATGTTGACTACTTTAAACGTCCTCCACTCCAGAACTGCTTGGCCGATCGGCACCAGCATCTATCCCCGTCATTAAACTCAATATTTTCCATGACAACATGGCCGTTATAAGCCAATGAGCTTGCAGCGCCACTATGAGGCCAAACAGAACCATACTCCTATAGATTAACTAGACACATCATTGAGTATGTGTGCCAAATTCCATGACCGAGTCAAACAGATCAAGAGATTGGGGTCGGGTAATCTGATTCTAGATCTGTGGTGAAGGGCAACTTGTACCTCGAGCGTGTGTGTGCGCATGTGTGTATGTGCGAATGTGTGTGCGAGAGGAAAGCTAGGGGTCAGCCTATGAGGGCCAGACCCAATTTCCCCTGAAAGATTGAGGCTGTCTGATGTAGGTCTTCGGGACTAACGTGCTCTGGGCAACGAGTTCAACTCTTCTCTGTTCTCTGCCTTTTAGAATTGCATCAGTCTTTTCATTATTTAATGAACCAAACTTTTAATGAAGGAACAAAGAGGTTGAGATTTCAGCAGAAGAAAATCATTCCTTGTTCTCTGGTACTTGGGCTCCACTGTGCTAGAGGGTATTCCATATGTTGGGGGAGGGGGGGGACTTTGACGGATGGAGCTATGATGACCCACGTTCTTACACAGCACCTCATTTTACTGGGGGCAATATACCTAATGTATATATAATCAATTTATTCACTGCCAGTAATCACAAACTGATCAATGTCAGTTCTTCTTTTCAACTGTTGACCTCTTGACCAATCAGGTTATTATTATAAAAGAAAATGACTAATTCTCAATGATATACATAGATGAATCAAATACCGCTTATTTAGATGATGCATAGCAACATGACCGTAGATGATGAATGTTTATGATCAGTGTGTATACAACCTGTGTGTGTGGGTTGAGTGTTGAAGCAGTACTGGGCTACTGTCTGTGATTCAGATAAATTGCCTGAGATTAATAAGGCCCCAGATTCTCAGACCGTGCCTGGCCCACACGCATACATACAGTACATACACATGCTCGTATACACACGTACGTGCGCACGCCCACATGCACACACACCTTTCTTAGCTTGAAAAGGTCAGACAGGGCCACCCAGTATTTTAACTTCATATAATTTACCCTGTCTAACGTTTCGGGCCGTGTCTTATGTCTAACACTCTCTAATGATCTAAGATTCTCTCTCTGCCTGTATTTGTCTTTGATTAGCTCCGAGATATTTAGTCTGTAGTGACATGAATGGCTCAGCCGTCCTTGGCTGACAGACAATAGATGTAATGTCTTTGACTGTCTGTCCTGCCCGTCGTTTGATGGCGAATCATTATTACCAAGAGATGTTTTGGGGTCCTTTTTGTTTGTATTGGTAGGTCTTCTTTAGAGAAAAGTAATGTGAAGTCTTCATACTTGACTTGACTGTGCACTGAGCCTGAAGAGACTCATACAATGCGTTGTGACTTGGACAACTAATGTTATCACTGGTAAGTGGTAGCACAGTAGTGGTCATAGTCCCATTATTGGCAACATGGTCATAGTCCTGTAATTATAATGTTTCATTCTAATCATGCACAAATGTCACGTTCCACCTCAAACACATAGGCTCATGCCTTACAACAGTTTATCTAAATCTAGGGTATGGCAAAGTGGGGGGGGGGGGGGGGGGGGGGGATTTTTTGGGAAGTTAAAGCTAATTAATGGCATTTCTATACATAAAAAAACCCCTCAAAAATGCTATTTGGAGAACAGCAAGAACAAACAGAAATGGCCCCCGCCATTAATTATCACAACAATATTAGGTTTAAAGGTTTGTGGAACAGCGTGTACAATGTCAACCGCTACTCAACCTCATCATAAATTGACTCATATATTTGGGTGTGCCGCCCCCTCGTTGGCTACTATGTTGCAATATCAATATTCTCGGAGCCGCCTTGTTGATACAATGCTTCAATATTCGAAGGATTATATACAGTGCCAGTGGAAAGTATTCAGACCCCTTGACTTTTTCCACATTTGATTACGTTTCAGCCTTATTCTAAAATGTATTGTATAGTTTTTTCCCTCGTCAATCTACCTAAACCACATAATGATCAAAGCAAAAGCAAGTTTTTAGAAATTGTTGATAATTTATAAAAAAATATAAAACTGAAATATATATTTACATAAGTAAATTGTTGAAGTACCTTTGACAGTGATTGCAGCCTCGAGTCTTCTTGGCTATGGTACATCTGTATTTGGGGAGTTTCTCCCATTCTTCTCTGCAGATCCTCTCAAGCTCTGTCAGATTGGATGGGGAGCGTTGCTGCACAGCTATTTTCAGGTCTCTCCAGAGATGTTAGATCGGGTTCAAGTCCGGGCTCTGGCTGGGCCACTCAAGGACATTCAGAGACTTGTCCCGAAGCCGTTTCTGCGTTGTCTTGGCTGTGTGCTTATGGTCGTTGTCCTGTTGGAAGGTGAACCTTCACCCCTGTCTGAGGTTCTTAGCGCTCTGGAGCAGGTTTTCATCAAGGATCTTTCTGTGCTTTGCTTCGTTCATCTTTCCCTTGATCCTGACTAGTCTCCCAGTCTCCGCCACTGAAAAACATACCCACAACATGATACTGCCACCACCATGCTTCACCATAGGAATGGTGCTGGCAGGTTTCCTCCAGATGTAATGCTTGGCATTCAGGCCAAAGAGTTCAATCTTGGTTTAATCAGATCAGAGAATCTTGCTTCTCATGGTCTGAGAGTCTTTAGGTGTCTTTTGGCAAACTCCAAGCGGGCTGTCATGTGCCTTTTACTGAGGAGTGGCTTACGAAGTTTCTCCTACCTCAATAGAGGAACTCTAGAGCTCTGTCAGTGACCATCAGGTTCTTGGTCATCTCACCTCAAGGCCCTTCCATTTTCAGAATTAGGGAGGTTACTGTGTTCTTGGGGACCTTCAATGCTACAGACATTTTTGCTACCCTTCCCCAAATCTGTGCCTCGACACAATGCTGTCTCTGAGCTCTACGGACAATTCCTTCGACCTCATGGCTTGGTTTTTGCTCTGACATGCATTGTCAACTATGGGACCTTGGAAATGCACTCAACTGCCTATATAAGTCATGTCCAATCAATTGAATTTACCACTGGTGAACTCCAATCAAGTTGTAGAAACATCTCAAGGATGATCAATGGAAACAGGATGCACCTGAGCTCAATTTCGAATCTCATAGCAAAGGGTCTACTTATGTAAATACGTTATTTCTGTTATTAATTTTAAAAAACCCTGTTAAACCTGTTTTCGCCATGTCATTATAGGGTATTGTGTGTAGATTGCTGAGGATTTTTATTTTATTTCATCCATTTTGGAAAAAGGCTGTAACGTAACAAAATGTGGAAAAAGTCAAGGGGTCTGCATACTTTCCGAAGGCGCTGTATATATTATTGCTTTCTTTTTTTAAAGCCCTACAGCCACACTATAGCTAAATAACTTAGCAATATTTATCTGTTTAATTCAGGAAGGTGGCCAAGCAAGACTGACTGAGTGAGAGGTGGAAATGCATTATACCAGAGGCAGGAAGGCTATATGTAGGGATTAGGGATGCAGTCATGAGATGATGAAGATATTTGCATTATCTCCATTAACATTCTGTCACTGCATGACACTTAACATTTGTTATAGCCTACAATTGATATCGTCTTAAAGCCAAAAACAAGACATGAATTTTGAGGAATTGCTTTAAATACACTATATTTACAAAAGTATGTGGACACCACTTCAAATTAGTGGATTTGGCTATTTCAACCATACCCATTGCTGACAGGTGTATCAAATTGAGCACACAGCCATGCAATCTCCAATGACAAACATTGGAAGTAGAACCGCCTTACTGAAGAGCTCAGTGACTTTTAACGTGGCACTGTCATAGGATGCCACCTTTCCAACAAGTCAGTTCATAAAATTTCTGCCCTGCTAGAACTGCCCCAGTCAACTTTAAGTGCTGTTATTGTGAAGTGGAAACGTCTAGGAACAACAACGGCTCAGCCGCGAAGTGGTAGGCCAGACAAGCTCACAGAGCGGAACTGCAGAGTGCTGAAGCGCACAGCGCGTAAAGAATTATCTGTCCTCGATTGCAACACTCACTACCGAGTTCCAAACTGCCTCTGGAAGCAACGTCAGCACAATAACTGTTTGTTGGGCGCTTCATGAAATGGGTTTCCATGGCCGAGCAGCCGCACACAAGCCTAAGATCACCATGTGCAATGCCAAGTGTCAGCTGGGGTGATGTAAAGCTTGCCGCCATTGGACTCTGGAGCAGTGGAAACGCATTCTCTGGAGTGATGAATCATGTTTCACTATCTGGGAGTTCGATAGACAAATCTAGATTTGGCGGATGCCAGGAGAATGCTACCTGCTCGAATGCATAGTGTGAACTGTAAAGTTTGGTGGAGGAGGAATAATGGTCTGGTGCTGTTTTTCATGGTTCTGGATAGGCCCCTTAGTTCTAGACATTTTGTGCTTACAACTTTGTCGCAATAGTTTGGGGAAGGCTCTTTTCCTGTTTCAGCATGACCATTCCCCTGTGCACAAAGCGAGGTAGAAATGGTTGTTGAGATCGATGTGGAATAACTTGACTGGCCTGCCCAGAGCCCTGACCTCGACCCCATCGAACACCCTTGGGATGAATTGGAACGCCAACTACGAGCCAGGCCTAATCGCCCAACATCAGTGTCCGACATCACTAATGCTCTTGTGGCTTAATGGAAGCAAGTCCCCGCAGCAATGTTCCAACATCTAGTGGAAAGCCTTCCCAGAAGAGTGGAGGCTGTTATTAGCAGCAAAGGTGGACCAACTCCATATAATGCCCATGATTTTGGTGATGTAGTGTAGCAAGTTGCCCAGTTGTTTATTTTCA
Source organism: Salvelinus namaycush (assembly GCF_016432855.1). Taxonomy (NCBI): domain Eukaryota; kingdom Metazoa; phylum Chordata; class Actinopteri; order Salmoniformes; family Salmonidae; genus Salvelinus; species Salvelinus namaycush. The sequence continues at coordinate 4,786,962 of NC_052335.1, read as the reverse complement.
TACCAATACATGAAACCGAAGGTGCACTAGCCTACTGGAGGAATTAATAAAAATATCAATTAGACCTACAGCTATCACAACCTATATTTTAATAGCAATAAAATAGCTTTTGGTTTTGAGTGGTCACCCAAAGGAGGCTATGAGATTACAAAGGGCTTACAAGGCAGAGTTCAAATGCCGACATCAGATACAAAGCAATCGGCGCTTTGCCTAACGGCTGACCGGCAAAGCAAACTGGCAAACTGCGCTCTGCTTTCTAAAAGTGGGAGAAAAGGTGGCAGGCTGGCAGCTGCTCTCCGAGCGATGCACCGCATGGTCCTAAATCCAGCCACCCAATATGCTAAACAGCCATTGCATTTTAATTAGGATTGGAAGAATTTCAGTCATTTTTATAGCCAGGCATCGGCACACATTTCAGCAAATAAATGCCCGTTTCAAATAAACGCTGGGTCTAAATGAATCGTTTACGAGGTTACCGTTGGCACACCAGATGTTCCCATGGTCATGTGCATAATTTGTATTTATTTTTTTGCCGCCACCAAAAAAGAAAACACAATATGAAATTCAAGCTAGCAGTGATCAAATTCACAGAGCAAAATGCAGGTGAGGCAACAGCCAGGCAATTTGGAATTGATCCAAAACGAGTGAGAATTGTGAACTCACACTTCAACTTTTAGTTTGAGGTGGATCAGAAGAGAGCGAGACTGCAAGGTGGGGGAAGGGAAAATGGTTAGCAAATGGTTAGCGAGGAGCTGGAGTTGAATATGTGTGAGTGGATCCACTGCATGCAGGCCAGGCATCTCTGGGTGTCCCGGAAGATGACCAGGGTGAAAGCAAAGGAGATCTACGCCAACGTGAGTGACAGTGGGGTCTCTGACTTCGCTGCTAGTGCAGGCTGGCTTAACAAATTCCTGTAGTGCAATCGGTTTTCAGTCAGATGTCGCACTACTGTTGCCCAAAAAGATGCCAGGCACTTCACTGAAAAGCTTGTGTCCTATATCAAATATAGGAAATGGATGCCTGGCTCAAATAGAAGCCTGTTTCTAGGTGCTGGTTGTGTTCAGTGATTGACACAAATAAACGCCCAGGCCATTAATTATAGTTTTACGGTACTTTGTTTTAGCCTACTTAAAATGTTTGGTCTTGAGCTAGGGTATAGCCAACTGACACTCCTGACGTACTCCATCTCCAAGACACGTACTCCATCTCCAAGACACGTACACCATCTCCAAGCACTTGACTCTCAGAATAAATGAAGTGGCAGCCAGGCAGATGTGATGGCAGTTCTATGGTTATTGAGCGAAAGGATGGGATGATGATGATAAGGAAGAATAGATATCCCAAGGAGATTGACCTTGGAGCTCTGAGATCCATATTTCTACCATCTAAAGAGCATAGCATAGAAAACAACCAGGATCCTCTCTGTGCTGTCATTTGACACATACATAGCACTAATGACTGCACTGCAGAAGCTAGGATAGAGAGGGAGATCGACTGGAGATGTGCTAGAGCCACATTTCATTTGCTTTGTTCTTTCGTTCTCTGAACACGTCCAATAAGATAGATAGATAGCGAGAGAGGGAGAAAGACCGGGACTAAGAGAAAGAGTGAAGGAGAGAGACTGTGAGAGAAACAGTGAAGGGAATATAGAGAGAGACCGTGAAAGAGAGAAACAGTGAAGGGAATATAGAGGGGGACCGTGAAAGAGGGAATATAGAGAGAGATGTTATGGCTGACTATCGCTTTCTTTCTCTGAACACACACAGAGAGAGATGTCTTTTTTTCCCGTTGTTGCGTTGTCTGAACACATCGTAGAGCCCGAGAGAGTTCACCAGCAGCCTGAGAGGTTCACACATCAAAATGGCCGCCATCTGATGGTTCAATAATCTCACTGTCACCAGACAGCTCCCACTCTAATGGTTCTTAACGTGTTTGTTTATTGTAACAAGCCCCCCCCCCCCCCCCCCCCAACACACACTAATGTGATCTGTGATTGGTTCTGAGGGAGAAGATGAATATGAATGACAGCAATTCTAAAGGAAAACCTCGTTGGTTGAAAAAGTGTGTCTCGCCACTCGGCTGCCTATTAAACACTCACTCCATTTAATGCCATCGTGAACGCAGTCAACACACGCCCGGAATAAACCACGCATCAGCAGAGAGTCAACAGTCCTCAGATACGATCACATTCTTTGTTAGTGAAGCTCATTGATGTTTATTTCGCTCAGTCATACCCGTCTGCAATTTAATCTAATGCTCATAACTGGCCTAGGATTGGGGCCTGTATGATTGGAAATGTAGATGGATGTCTTTGAGCCTTGTGGAAGTAGACAGTCATGTAGCCCATGGGCCTGAGGGGGTCATTTCCCTGTAAAGCGACCCATGAGCACCAACATGAGGTTCATAGGAGTTAGCAGTCTGTATTTTTGAGAAATTAAGGCATATATATATATATATATACGCCTTATAAAACTCAGCAAAACAAGAAACGTCCCCTTTTCAGGACCCTGTCTTTCAAAGATAATTAGTAAAAATCCAAATAACTTCACACATCTTCATTGTAAAGGGTTTAAACACTGTTTCCCATGCTTGTTCAATGAACCATAAACAACTAATGAACATGCACCTGTGGAACGGTCGTTAAGACACTAACAGCTTACAGACGGTAGGCAATTAAGGTCACAGCTATGAAAACTTAGGACACTAAAGAGGCCTTTCTACTGACTCTGAAAAACACCAAAAGAAAGATGCCCAGGGTCCTTGCTCATCTGCGTGAACGTGCCTTAGGCATGCTGCAAGGAGGCATGAGGACCGCAAATGTGGCCAGGGCAATACATTGCAATGTCCGTACTGTGAGACGCCTAAGACAGCGCTACAGGGAGACAGGACGGACAGCTGATCGTCCTCGCAGTGGCAGACCACATGTAACAACACCTGCACAGGATCGTTACATCCGAACATCACACCTGCGGGACAGGTACAGGATGGCAACAACAACTGCTCGAGTTACACCAGGAACGCACAATCCCTCCATCAGTGCTCAGACTGTCCGCAATAGGCTGAGAGAGGCTGGACTGAGGGCTTGTAGGCCTGTTGTAAGGCAGGTCCTCACCAGACATCACCGGCAACAACATCGCCTATGGGCACAAACCCACCGTCGCTGGACAAGACAGGACTGGCAAAAAGTGCTCTTCACTGACGAGTCACGGTTTTGTCTCACCAGGGGTGATGGTTGGATTCGCGTTCATCGTCGAAGGGATGAGCGTTACACCGGGGCCTGTACTCTGGAGCGGGATCGATTTGGAGGTGGAGGGTCCGTCATGGTCTGGGGCGGTGTGTCACAGCACCATCGGACTGAGCTTGTTGTCATTGCAGGCAATCTCAACGCAGTTTGTCTCAGTTGTTGAATCTTGTTATGTTCATACAACTATTTACACATGTTAAGTTTGCTGAAAATAAACGCAGTTGACAGTGAGAGGATGTTTCTTTTTTTGCTGAGTTTATATGCCTTAATTAGGAATATGCAAAGCCGTTGATTGTCAGAGATGCACCAATGTGCTTTTTCCGCTTTACCGCTTTTTCTACCAGAAAAAGTTTTACAACGTATTGGAAATACATCAAAACACAATTTTGAACTAACGATCCCTGCCAACTAATATTAAAACTTTTATATTTAGTTTTGGAGAAATGTTTCTGACTTTGTTTAAGAAACCAATAACCAAAAACACATATCTTTAAAATATCCAGGCTGCATCACATCCGGCCGTGATTGGGAGTCCCATAGGGCGACGTACAATTGGCCCAGCGTCGTCCGGGTTTGGCTGGGGTAGACGGAATTTGTTCTTAACTGACTTGCCTAGTTAAATAAAAAAAATACAACATTCTCTCCCTCATGAGGAGGGAGGATAATGGAAGTTCGCAGAAGTAAAGGTCATTAATTAGTTACTTAGTCAATTAGTTTTAGTGTTTTTACTGATAAATGTTGTTTCTGAATTATTTAGTGATTAAAAACTCAACATTGGTAAAGGAATTTCTGCAATTGAATTGGCTACAATGGGAAATCAGTCACAAATCACAGTTCGGCTCAAGTTTGGACAGTAAAGTAGAGTACAGTACAGTGCACTAGAGTTGCGTACACTAATGTATTGTACTGAACAATAGTGCACTCTACTGTACTGGGGGGCAGGTAGCCTAGCCGTTAAGAGCGTTGTGCCAGTAACCGAATGGTCGCTGGTTTGAATCCCCGAGCTGACTGTGAAAAATCTGCTGTCCTTTACCCTTATTTCGCCGGTAAGTCGCTCTGTATAATAAGCACATATGTTAAATGTACTGAACTCTACTGTACTCTGCTGTACTGTGCTATTCTTTGTGTCTAAATGTCACATATTTGTCCACTTTGGGGTGGCAAAGTTTAATGAGGATTTTCATTAAGGTCCATGTCTGTGGGTTATATAATAAGTGGCTACCATTTCAAAAGAGGTAGCATAATGTGGCGGCAGTTGACTACACCTGCACGAAAATGCATTGTTTTATTACACTACACATATACAGGGTTGGTTAAGAACATAGATCTACTACTCTTGCTGCTAAGAGCTTTTTACACACACACACACACATCCGTCCTGCACCGTGCTTTCCTTATCACCTCTAATTAGCCCATGGTCTCCCTTATCACAACGATTATGTCTTGAGAATCAGACAGACAGAAATCAACCGACCAACAATGGACGGGCTAGATAGATAGAAGGCTCCTGTGACCATGGAGAAGTGCACTGGTCCTGTTGTAGTGCTCTTCTCTGCTCTGTAGAGAACCAGACGAACTTAGTTAGAGCTAAATGAGAACGTGGCAGCATGCCGCCATTGTGTGTGTGTGTGTGTGTGTGTGTGTGTGTGTGTGTAATGGGTGGTGGGTGGAGAAGGTGTTAGAGGTGTGAACATGTGCTCCAATTCGTTCGGGCCACATGGGGAATACCTTATGTACTAGTGCGCACTACCTTCCATACGAGCTGGTTGTCTACAAAGGGTTATCTACACAGCCATGCAGTTTGCATCTCTAAATGCAATCATCTCCTCCTTTCCTCCTACTTCTTCCCATTTCCCCTGTCTCCCCTCCCCCTCTCCCCCTGGCTACCAGGACAGCAGAGTCAGCTCTGTGTATGGAGAGTGACTCCCTCAAGCGAGACCTTATTGATTTGCTCCGTTTGTAACGGGGAAATGTTTCCAAACCTCTTTGGCATGTTCTAACACAGCAAGGCACTGCGCAGCCCAGATTTGATTGAAATGGAATAAACTGAAAATCTAGGCCTACACACACACACAAGCCAATTGTGCATCTAGCTCAACCCTACACCTGTCTCGGTATAAATTTGGACAGGGCCTCCCGAGTGGCGCAGTGGTCTAAGGCACTGCATTGCAGTGCTAGCTGTCCCATCGCGCACTAGCGACTCCTGTGGCGGGCTGGGCGCAATGCACGCTGACACGGTTGCCAGGTGCACGGTGTTTCCTCCGACACATTGGTGCGGCTGGCTTCCGGGTTAAGCAGGCATTGTGTCAAGAAGCAGTGCGGCTTGGCTAGGTTGTGTTTCGGAGGACGCATGGCTCTCTCACGAGTCCGCACGGAAATGCAGCAATGGGACAAGACTGTAACTACCAATTGGATTCTACGAAGTTGGGGAGAAAAAGGGGTAAAAATAACATTCAAATAAATGTGGACAGTGTGGTTTGACAGCTTGATAAAAGTAGAACAGCTGTATGCTCGTGTGTGCGTGCACCCTACCTATAAATATGCATCCAGCTCCATCTACTCTATTATTATTATTAGTAACATCCTATTTGTTCACTAGTGTCTGAAAATACAAGACTACAAGCCCTGCAAGCAGCAGTTCAGTGTCTCAAGAGACATCATTTGAGAATTTCCAGGAAAAATGACTCAATTAAAAGTCGCTGTTCATGTCACGCTTCATATTTCCTCTGCCGATCGAAGTTCATTAGGAGTATTTTCTTCTGTAATTGCGGGCTGGCTACCGCTGTGCAATAGAGCTGAACTTACCAATATCAGGGAGGTTTGCAACCATGGCTACAGAGATGTACACACACACACACACACACACACACACACACACACACACACACACACACACACACACACACACACACACACACACACACACACACACACAAATAGACACAGGCATGTGTGCGCACAGACATAGCACTCTCTTACACGCACACAGGGATGCACACACACACACTTTACTTCAATAGGGGTGTGAGCCAGTGAGCCACATCATTGCTTAATTTGGATCAAACTCCAGAGCCTTGGAATCATTTATCTACATATAATGTGTTTCTAACCAAGGGCCTGCAGACACACACACTGCACTGAGGGGAACCAGTGCCTTCAGAAAGTATTCACACCCCTTTTCCCACATTTTGTTGTGTTACAGCCTGAATTTAAAATGGATTCAATTGAGATTTTGTGTCACTGGCCTGCACACAATACTCCGTAATGTCAAAGTGGAATTATGTTTATTTTAATTAAAATTTTAACAAATTAGACACAAATGGAAAGCTGAAATGTCTTGCGTCAATAACTATTCGACCCCTTTGTTATGGCAAGCCTAAGTAAATTCAGGAGTAAGAGTTTGCAAGTCACAAGTTGCATGGACTCACTCTGTGTGCATTAATAGTGTTCAACGTTTTTGAATGACTATCTAATCTCTGTACCCCACACATACAATTATCTGTAAAGTCTCCCAGTCGAGCAGTGAATTTCTAACACCGATTCAACCATAAAGACCAAGGTTTTCCAATGCATTGCAAAGAAGGGCACCAATTGGTAGATGGGTAAAAAATGGAATATCCCTTAGAGCATGGGGAAGTTATTAATTACACTTTGGAAGGTGTATCAATACACCCAGTCACTGCAAAGATACAGGCGTCCTTCCTATCTGAGTTGCCGGAGAGAAAGGAAACCGCTCAAGAATTTCACCATGAGGCCAGTCGTGACTTTAAAACAGAGTTTAGTGGCTTTGAGGATGGATCAACAACATTGTAGTTACTCCACAATACTAACCTACATTACAGAATGAATAGAAGGAAGCCTTTACAGAATAAAACATATTCCAAACATGCATCCTGTTTCCAATAAGGCACTAAAGTAAAACTGCCAAAAATGTGGCAAAGAAATGAACTTGAAGGGGTCCTGAATGGCGTAGCGGTTAACAGCACTCTATTGCAGTGATGCGGCGCCACTACATCCTGAGGTTTGATCGGGAGCCCCATGGGACAGCGCACAATTGGCCCAGTGCCGTCCGGGGTAGGGGAGGGTTTGGCCGAGGGACTTTCCTTGGCTCATCGCGCTCTAGCGACTCCTTGTGGTGACGCTCTAGCGCCTGCAAGCTGACTTCCGTCATCTGTCGAACATTGTTTCCTCCAACACATTGGTGCAGCTGACTTCCGGGTTAAGAGAGCAGTGTTGCAAGAAGTAGCACGGCCAGATAGATCATGTTTTTGGAGGATGCATGACTCGAGCTTTGCCTCTCCCATGCCCATTGGGGAGTCGAGGTCGTAATTCTGGGAGAAAATGCGCTTGTGGCCATACCACCCTGAACATGCCTGATCCCAGTAGCTAAGCAGGGTCAGGCCTGGATGGGAGACCACCTGGGAATATGACACGTTCATATCCTGAATACAAAGCGTTACATTTGGAGCAAATCCAACACATCACTGAGTACCACTCTTCATATTTTCAAGCATCGCAGTGGCAGCATGATGTTATGAGTATGCTTGTCATTGGCAAGGACTAGGGAATTTTTTAGGATGAAAATAAACGGAATAGAGCTAAGCACAGGCAAAATCATAGAGCAGTGGTCTCCAACCTTTTTTGAGTCTGGATCACTTTCTGAGTCAAAATGCAGAGATCTACATAACTTAAAACCTCATAAGGATCTGACTCTTTTTTCCCCCCATTTTCACCTAAAATGAAACAGAAACAGCAGGGTTTAAACTTTAGAACCCAATGTCTACATTTCAATTTAACAATTTATTTGATCAAACAAAAATATGCTAAATTTTTATCTCTGTGACCCTCAGGATGACATATCAGAGCAAGATTACCGCATGTAAGTACATTCCTTACCTTCAGAGGTGGATGTATCAAACCAGTTGTCCTGATAAAAGTTTTGTGTTGTTGTGCACTCTCCTCAAACAATAGCATGGTATTTTCTCACTGTAATAGCTACTGTAAATTGGACAGTGCAGTTAGATTAACAAGAGTTTAAGCTTTCTGCCCATGAAAGACATGTCTATGTCCTGGGAAATGTTCTTGTTACTTACAACGTCATGCTAATCCCATTCGTGCATGTTAGCTCAACAGTCCCGGTGGAGGGACACCGGTCATGTAGAAATTATAAAACGTAAGCCTATGCAACATTAATCTTTTTCTAAAAAAAGAAACGCCCTCACTGTCAACTGCGTTTATTTTCAGCAAACTTATCATGTGTAAATATTTGTATGAACATAAATAGATTCAACAACTGAGACATAAACTGAACAAGTTCCACAGACAAGTGACTAACATAAATTGATTAATGTGTCCCTGAACAAAGGGGGGGTCAAAATCAAAAGTAACAGTCAGTATCTGGTACTGCAGTGCATCTCCTCATGGACTGCACCAGATTTGGCAGTTCTTGTTGTGAGATGTTACCCCATTCCTCCACCAAGGCACCTGCAAGTTCCCAGACATTTCTGGGGGAATGGCTCTAGCCCTCACCCTCCGATCCAACAGGTCCCAGACGTGGTCAATGGGATTGAGATCCGGGCTCTTAAATCACGCACAGAACAAGCAGTATGGCTGGTGGCATTGTCATGCTGGAGAGTCATGTCAGGATGAGCCTGCAGGAACGGTACCACATGAGGGAGGAGGATGTCTTCCCTGAAACACACAGCGTTGAGATTGCCTGCAATGACAACAAGCACAGTCCGATGATACTGTGACACCGCCACAGACCATGACGGACCATCCACCTCCAAATCGATCCCGCTCCAGAGTACAGGCCTCGATGTAACACTCATTCCTTCGACGATGAACGCGAATCCGACCATCACCCCTGGTGAGACAAAACCGTGACTCGTCAGTGAAGAGCACTTTTTGCCAGTCCTGTCTGGTCCAGCGACGGTGGGTTTGTGCCCATAGGCGACGATGTTGCCGGTGATGTCTGGTGAGGACCTGCCTTGCAACAGGTCTACAAGACCTCAGTCCAGCCTCTCTCAGCCTATTGCGGACAGTCTGAGCACTGATGGAGGGATTGTGTGTTCCTGGTGTAACTCGAGCAGTTGTTGTTGCCATCCTGTACCTGTCCCGCAGGTGTGATGTTCGGATGTAACGATCCTGTGCAGGTGTTGTTACACGTGGCCTGCCACTGCGAGGACGATCAGCTGTCCGTCCTGTCTCCCTGTAGCGCTGTCTAGGCGTCTCACAGTATGGACATTGCAATTTATTGCCCTGGCCACATCTGCAGTCCTCATGCCTCCTTGCAGCATGCCTAAGGCACGTTCACGCAGATGAGCAGGGACCCTGGGCATCTTTCTTTTGGTGTTTTTCAGAGTCAGTAGAAAGGCCTCTTTAGTGTCCTAAGTTTTCATAGCTGTGACCTTAATTGCCTACCGTCTGTAAGCTGTAAGTGTCTTAACGACCGTTCCACAGGTGCATGTTCATTAATTGTTTATGGTTCATTGAACAAGCATGGGAAACGGTGTGTAAACCCTTTACAATGAAGATGTGTGAAGTTATTTGGATTTTTACTAATTATCTTTGAAAGACAGGGTCCTGAAAAAGGACGTTTCATTTTTTGCTGAGTTATTAAAAATAGTGCTGTAATGAGGTTTGTGCAGTAGGCTAAAGGCCCAAAACATGATCACCTTATATTTACTTTGCTTGAATTGCCCTGCCAATCTGTTGTTTTTCTCAGACCATTTTTTAAAATTATATATGATCACACCGGTAATAGATCAGTTGTATTACTTGTGAGGCGCAGCTGAGTGAGCATAAATTAATAATTTCCTTTTTTAAAAATTTTATTGGGCTGATGAATCCTGCATCTTATTGTTAGTCTCAGCGGAGGGAGAGGGCAACAGACAAAGGGTCCACCTCTCAACGTCCCTCCACTCTCCCTTTCCTCCACCAACACTGACCAAAAAGGGACACCGTCTTCCAGCTAATGGCGAAACTCGAGTCGCACCGCATTATTTCTGCCTCATGCACAAATTAATGTCGTTACTCCTATGACCAGAGAAAGTTAAATATTCTTCTGTTAAAATAGACCCAAGCCGCTAATAATACTGCAAGCCTATCAATACACTTTCCTACTCATTCGTTGCAGCTGCAGTGCTGGTTGTAGCGCGAGTGGAAGTAGAGAGAAGGTGTATTTTGTGCCTTATAAAATTGGTTTTTTTAATAAAAATGTTTGGCGATCGACTAGGAATGCCTTGGAGAACCTGGTTCAGTCTGCCTTCTAACAGACACTGGGAGACAAATTTACTTTTCAGGAAAATAACCTAAAACACAGGACCAAGACGATCACATTGAATGTTCCTGAGTGGCCTAGCTACAGTTTTGACAGAAATCGGCTTGAAAATCTATGCCACGACTTGAATATAGCTGTCTAGCAATGTTCAACCACCACCTTGACAGAGATTGAATATTTTTTTTAAATTATATTTTGCAAATATTGTACAATACAGGTGTGCAAAGCTCTTAGAGACTTACCACAGCTGTAATCACTGCCAAAGGTGATGTTAACATGTATTTACTCGGGTGAGAATTCTGTATTTCAAAAAAAACTGTTTGAACTTTGTCTTTATGGGATATTGTGTGTAGATGGGTGAGAGAAAATCAATTTAATCCTTTTTGAATTCAGACTGTAACAATACAAAATGTGGAATAAGTCAAGGGGTGTGAATACTTTCTGAAGGCACTGTATGTGGAAGACAAAGAGAAAAACCTTGATGCTTAAACAAATTTGACACTGAAAAAAATGAAGCATCAGTTTGCTTGACTGTTTTAATAGCCACCACTGATGTGCAGTTCTGTTGTTTGACCTTATGTTCAACTCAATTTAGTTATTCAAGAGCTGCACCCCCTCCTTCTTCCCATCACTATAACTCAACCTACTTCACACTGTTTATCAGTCTGAACAGAGAACATGGCAGTGCATGCCAAAAGTAGACCATGCTCGCATGGAAATGTCAAGGAGATTTTAACCAGCTGCAAAATTCATGGGCTGGCATTTCAACGCTATCTCCTGCTCCATGTGCTCCTATAAGCCCTGAGTTCTTCAAAACTTACCCAAAAGTAAGTGTGTGTGTTTGTGTGTGTGTGCTCACGTACTTGCGTGTGCCGGAAGAGATCCATGCGTGTGTACTAGCCTTCTGGTGGCCTGAGAATAACTGATGATATCTCAATAGACCTGAGGCCCAGTGGGAGCCCTGCAGTGGTGCTTTCACATCGCCTGTTCTAATATATACACACACACACACACACTGCTGCTTTCCCATCTGTAGTCTGGCTGTGGATGAGTGACGGCTTTCTGTGTTTCTGTGTATCCGTGGTTACACCCGGGGGCCTGAGCCCTGGGACTCCGACCTGTCAGCACTCTCTGAATCCTGAAACCAGAGATGGACACTCTCTCTCTCTCTCACACACACACACACACACACACACACACACACACACACACACACACACACCAGGCTGCCCTTTTTCGCCCAACATCCCCAATGGCACTAACAAAACACAAGCATTAACGATCACACAGACACCACACAGCCACATTCAATTTTTGTTGTTGAATATGTTTGTGCGTGTCTGAGTAGTATAATAACATTTTACATTACATTTGAGTAATTTAGCAGATGCTCGTATCCAGAGCGACTTACAATTAGTGCATTCGTCTTAACCCTAAAAGCGCCAACATATTTTTTGCTTAAAAGCTTCAACTGGTGTCATTTTTTTACCCCAAATAACATTTTGTAATACAACTAAATGGTTTAAATTTCCCAAAATAAGCATTATCTACATTTTTACACATTTATGCGTGTTTTTTTTCTTCGTTTTTGTATGTTTATGTTTTTAACAGATATTTTTAGCAATTTCATCCATAGCCACTTTATGAAAATGTTTTGGTTTCTGTGAAAGAGGCTGAGAAATTGGCAATTGAGCTAATCTAACATACCGGTACGACCAGTGATGTAGTGGTAAAAAACAAGTGGGTAAACTATAAACTCCAGCCAGCGATCGAGATAAGACGAACAACCACCAATTTATAAACCAAAATAAATAACATTTTTACAACTGTATTGCTTCATTGCATGTTCATGCAGGTCTATAGGTCTAGGTCCAAAAGGCTCCTGAACACCTTCTACCCCCAAGTCATAAGACTGCTGAGCAATTCATCAAATGGCCACCCGGACTATTTGCATTGACCCCCCCCCCCCCCCCCACTTTGTTTTTACACTGTTGCTACTTGCTGTTTATTGTCTATGCATAATCACTTTACCCCTATCTCCTTTTACAAATGTGACCGACCGCCTTGATTCGTTCTTATGTAGCAACATTTGAAATTGTGTTTTTTACATTTGGATAAAAGCAGAGACACAGAGCTACAAAATTGTATATCATACACTGCATTTGAGGAACAATGGGAAAGTAATTCTGCTTTGAAAGTTGATAAACTTGTTACATCACTTTTGAGAAAATGGCCTTTGAATGGTACCTGCTGGAGAGCTCTCCTTTGTCTACACCCATTCAGCACTGTTCACACCCTCTTAAGCCTTAGCCCCACCCATCTCTTTAAGGATTCACATGTGAGGTCATGTGCTAAACAGTGAGTAGTGTAGTAAAGATTAAGACTAAAAGTGGTAAAAGTAGTAGACTACAATAAGGAACATTTTCAGGTAAACAAAGATAAAAATATTTTATAAATATTAGATGACACTTACCCAGACACACTTGTCTAAATTGATGGGTCATGTGTAAGAAATGCTATAACCACATATTGCCAAGTGGATTGGTCTCTACAGAAGGTGTAAACAGTACAGCCAAATGGTTACTTGCATAGTAGCAATATCAGAAACTGATAGTGTCAATATAAATAAAATAATATACAGTATGTACATTAACAATATCAGTGATAGATGAGGTAGTTATATGCATACAATCAGGGGTAAAGTGGCTGAGCAGTAGGATAAAAAAAAATTGTCGCAGCAACTTATGGCGTGTGTGTTCGGAGAGAGTCATTTCCTAATCCATAGAGTACTATCAATACAAACCGATTGTCATAGCTAGCTAATGTTAACCCTTTGGGTTCAATGTTAGCTAGTTAGCTCTCTAACATTAGGCTTTAACTAGCAATGCAAATGGCATTCTGAGATAACATTACTACACAGATCATACAAGTAATGTTAGCTAGCGAGCCAGCCATCTAACTTCAGCTAGCTAGCTAACATTAGGCTATAACTAGCAATGCGAAATGGCATTCTGAGAACATTACTACACACAGATCATAAATGTAATGTTATCTCAGAATGCCATTTCAAAATTGCTAGTTATAGCCTAATGTTAGCTAGCTAACTAGCTAACATTGAACCTATTTGGTTAACTTTAGCTAGTTATGACAATCAGTTTGTATTGCTAGTACTCTTTGGATTGGGATTATGGTTCATTGTTTAGCTAGCTACATGTCTAAACAAAATACCCCAAGTTAAAGCTTACTGTTAGCTAGCTAGCTGACATTAGATAACATTACTACACACAGATCATAAATGTAATGTTATCTAACGTCAGCTAGCTAGCTAACAGTAAGCTTTAACGTGCAATGAAAACAACTTTCTGACAAAATTAGAAATGTATAATATCTGAAACTGTAGCTAGATCCTTACCCGTATGGATGAAAGCTTCACGGCAGACTGCAACCCCTTTCATGAAATAAGACGTCCTGTGTAGTTTCCGATTTGTTTGTACAGCTTGCTTTGACCTTTGTGTCAAGTCACTCTGGTTTACACTGACTGTGTGCAATGCCATATGAATAATTTTAAGCTTTAGCCCCCGCCCAAACTCTGACCATTTTACTCGCCCTAGCAGAGCTGGTAAGGCTGTTTTCATGTTATCCAGAGCGTTGGTGACTAACTGTGCTCCTGGCAACAATTTAATTGCGCTTTTTTGCCGATGTTTACTGACACCGGCCATATTCAACGGGTGTTGAGCGTTGGTAAATTCATCAGTTATTCTGCGCTCTGGCACACTTAGACGAGAGTACTCTGAAACAGTTGTTGCAGTGAGATTCTATTGAATGATTAAGTTTTAGCCAATCATGGCTAGTGGAAAGGTGCTTTCTTTTTCTTTGGCTTAACCAGCTAGGCTCGTAATTTAATAATTTAATTTGTATTTACAGATGGCATACAAGTCTGTCATTAAGGCACATGAAAGTTCACATGTTCGAGAAGGCATTTCTGCCAAAAAACGCGCATTTTGATAAAAATAAAACAAGTTTCCGTTCAACCGACTCTCCTGTGAAGTAGTGACCCGCGACATACGCCTAGTTTCCTGAAATTACTTTGACTAAACTGTGCCCCCGCACATTGACTCGGTACCAGTACCCGCTCATAGTTTTTTTTGTAGTAAATATTTTCTTAACAGCATTGTTGGTTAAGGGCTTGTAAGTAAGCATTTCACGGTAAGGTCTACATCTGTTGTATTAGGCGCATTTAACAAATACAATTTGATTTGATTTATAGGGAAGGCCTAATGTCATTTTCTGTCATGTATGTTAGCTAGCTAAGCAACAGGTCAATTGCATCTGAAATATGAGACTCTTGACTTGGTATAGATACATTGACTGGAAGCTAAATATGTATTTACATTTTTGAGTATTTTTGTTTTGTTTGTGTGTCTGCAACATGCCCCAGGGGCCAAATCTGGGGTGGCTCCATATCTATATCTTTTCACGATACGTATATCTACCTCTGTGCCAAATTCGGTGAATTAATCACAAAGTTTACTATCGAGTCCACGTTTTCAGCATAGCTGCACACCACTAGTAAACAAAATAGATTATTTTTTCTCCTTCATATTAACACAGAAATCATGGTAATTTTGTTGTTGTTGGTAACTAGTTTTAACACATTTTAATTCCAACATTTTAGAAGCATACATTTTATTTTTGACCCCATGAGGGGTGCCATGGGATTTGTTTAAGATACTCTTGATAGAGGCAGGGTTTCAGCCATTTTCGGAAGATGGGCAAGGACTCCGCTGCCCTGAGTTTAGGGGGAAGGTTGTTCCACTAGTGGGGTGGCAGGACAGAGAAGAGCTTTGACTGGGCTGAGTGGGAGCTGACCCCCTGTACGGATGGGAGAGCCAAGAGACCAGAGGTCGCAGAACGGAGTGCTCGGGTTGGGGTGTAGGGTTTAAGCGCATAGCCTGAAGATGGGGAGGGGCAATTCCCATTGCTGATCTGTAGGCAAGCACCAGGGTCTTGAAGTGGATGTGAGCTTAAACTGGAAGCCAGTGGAGTGTGCAAAGGAGTGGGGTGACATGGGAGAACTTGGGAAGGTTAAATATCAGGCGGGCAGCGGCGTTCTGGATAAGTTGCAGGGGTCTGATGGCACAAATGGGGAGCCCAGCTAACAGAGTTGCGGTAGTGTAGATGGATGACAAGGGCTTGGATTAGGACCGGTGTCGCTTCCTGTGTGAGGAATGGTTGTACTCGACGGATGTTGTAGAGCATGAACCTGCAGAAGAGAGTCACTGCTTTAATATTTTCAGAGAACAGGGTGTTGTCCAGTGTCACGCCAAGGTTCTTTGCATTTGATGAGGGGGACACCCTGGAGTTGTCAACTGTGATGGAGAGGTCTTGCAGCGGGCAGGCCTTCCCAGGAGGAAGAGCAGCTCCGTCTTGTTGAGCTTGGGTCGTCATCCAAACTGCAGTGTCTGCCAGAGATGTGTGTCGCTACCTTGGTGTCTGAAGAGGGAAAGGAGAAAAGTAGTTGAGTGTCATTCGCAAAGCAATGATAGGCGAGACCATGTGAGGATATGACCGAGCCAAATTACTTTGTGTATAGAGAAAAGAGGAGATGGCCTAGAAACAATCCCTGGTGGATAGCAGTAGTGAGAGCATGTGGTGCAGACACAGATCCTCTCCACGTCGCCTGGTAGGAGCGACCTGCCAGGTAGGATGCAATCCAAGTGTGTGCAGAGCCTGAGACATACAGCCTTGAGAAAGTGGAAAGGAGGATCTGATGGTTCACTGTGTTGAGGGCAGCGGATAGATCTAGGAGGATGAGAACAGAGGAGAGTCCGCTTTGGCAAGAGCGGAGACCCTCCGTAACACAGAGGGGAGTGTCTGTTGAGTGAGCCGTCTTGAAGCCTGACTGCTTAGGGTCAAGAAGATCGTTCGGAGAAAGATAATGAGAGAGTTGGTCAGAGACAGCACGCTCAAGTGTTTTGGAAAGAAAGCATACCGGTCTTATGTTTTTGACATAAGAGGGGTCAAGAGTTGGTTTCTTTAGTAGGAGAGTGACTCTCGCCGTTGACGTCAGAAGGGACGCAGCCAGTGGTCAAGAATGAGTTTATGAGGAATGGGAGAAGGTCTCCAGAGATGGTCTGGGGAAGGGAGGAGGGGATGAGGTCGAGCGGGCAGGTTGTCGGGCGGCTGCAGTCGCAGTATTTCATCTGTACAGGGTGGGGAGAAAGATGTCAAGGCGTAGGGTAGTTCTGTGTGAGTGAGACCTGTGGACTCAATAGGTTGAGTGAATGAGGAGTGGATGTTGTTGACCTTCTTTTCAAAGAAAGGGAGGAAGGAGGGGAGGAAGTAGAGGATTAAGGAGGGAGGAGAAGGTGGAAAAGTTTTCTAGACATTTAGAGCGATAGAAAGCGGCTTTAGCAGCGGATACAGAGGAAGAGAGGAGGGGAGGAAGGATAATAGGTCATCCGGAAGTTTAGTATTCCTCAATTTTTGCTAGTGATGGGGGAAAAAATTGATAGTTTATTTATTTGATTTTATTTCACCTTTTATTTAACCAGGTAGGCATATTGCGATATTATTTTTGACTCCCAGGTATTGATTTGTAAAATGTTCGAAGCGTTAGCTAACACTAGTAGGCTATACCTGCACCAAAACTGTGGTGATTTTCATAAACTTTTATTTTCATGACTGATCAGAACAAATGTCTCTCTTGTCTCTTTGCTGGAGACATATACACCGAGTTGCCCAAAACATTAGGAACACCTTCTTAATATTGAGTTGTACCCTCTTTCGCCCTCAGAACAGCCTCAATTCGTCGGGGCATGGACTCTACAAGGTGTCGAAAGCGTTCCACAGGGATGCTGGCCCATGTTGACTTCAATGCTTCTACACAGTTGTCAAGTTGGCTGGATGTCCTGTGGGTGGTGGACAAATCTTGATACACACGGGAAGCTGTTAAGCATGCAAAACCCAGCAGCGTTGCAGTTCTTGACACAAACCGGTGTGCCTGGCACATACAACCATATCCTGTTCAATGGTACTTAAGTATTTTGTCTAGCCCATTCACCCTCTGAATGGCACACATACACAATCAATGTCTCAACCTGTCTCCTCCCCTTCATCTACACTGATTGAAGTGGATTTAACAAGTGACATAAATAAGGGATCATGGCTTTCATCTGGTCAGTCTGTCATTGAAAGAGCAGGTGTTCCTAATGTTTTGTACACTGTGTAGTGAGCACAGTGTGGAACATCAAATCGCATAATATTCTCAATAGACCTGAGGCCCAGTGGGGGGGCCTTGCAGTGCTGCTTTCACATTGCCTGTCTGTTTTCTGAATATATACACACACACACACACACACACACACACACCACTGTTTTCCCATCTTCTCTCAGTCTGTAGTCTGGCCGTGGATGAGTGATGGCTCCATGTATCTGTGGTTATGCCCAGGACCCTGATCCCTGGGACTCCGACCTGTCAGGACTCTGAATTCTGAGACCAAAGATGGACACACACACACACGACCTCCCACCATCCTGATGGCACCTGATGGCACATAATGTGCTTTGTTATGTTTGAGCATAAGAACACCGCATTAGCCATGGCAAAATGTCTAGAATTGCAGGAAATTTCCTTTAAAACTGAAAAATGATCTCTCTGCCGCCAAGATGGAGGCCCGACCGAATTCAACGCGCCTACAGGCCAACCGCACCCATAGCCACGCCCCCCGCCACTCACAGCACAATTCTCTGGTGTCACTCGGACCCAGACGGAGGTACAGACGGGATCTGAAAGGTCTGTGAGTGTGCACCTGTAGGTACTGCGTGTGCGTGTGAGTGAGTGAAAGAGCAGCGGGCAGCTGATCGGCTATATCAGGTATCCCACTACCCCAGACAGCCTGCTGTGTCTGCTATGACAGAGACCTGTATGACACTGTCTGGTGTCACATTACCTATCACCCATCCCTCCCTCCATCCCCCTGCCCCTCTGCGTGCTGATGGAGGGGAGGAGAAGTCTCCCTCTTCTCGGGGCTCAGATGAGTGGTGTGTGTGTGTGATCTCAGCCGCCTAATGAGAATATTTAACATTCGCTGAGTCCACATTGTGTTCAGCTCATTCATCACTCCACTGATTCAGTCTTCTAGGAGGCTAGCCTATGTGTTGACTACGCAAGTTGCCTGCCTGCCTGTCTGTCTGGGGGAAGTGTAGTTGGTTGGTGCTGAAAGCAGTGCTAGGAAATGAGGATCATGTGATATGGAAGGGAGATGTTGTCACTGCAGAAAAGGAATGGTGTCTGTTTCTGGGGATTTGTCTGTCACCAGCCAGGCGTACTAACCCAGTCCTCCATCAAGTTGTTGGACGGCATCATTTCTTTGATCTGAACAACAACCGTCTGAGTTTCTTCATCCCACCGGCACCTCTGCTTACTCTTCAGGGGTTTTACTAGGTTATCCACAGCTACTAGTCAATACAGCCACCAGCCAAGTGTTTCCATAACAAATATCCTTTCTCTCTCTCTACTCTCTCCCCTGTTGTCCTTTCTCTCCCCTCTCCCAGGCTGTGACCATACTGTGAACGTCACACGCTTGAACCCCTTAAAGGGCCAACTCCCCGGGAGGAGTTTTGCTTTTACTGACCACAAACAAGAAACACTCGTCCACCCCACCAACAGGTCAGAACTGAGAGAGAAAGAGGGGTCATCCCTTCATGTCCCAACACTCACTGACCTTGACGCTGCCGTCACACACACACACACACACACACACACACACACACACACACACACATGCTTGCGTGCTCACGGACAGACGCATACACAGAAATGGCAGGCATGTTTTCAAGAGGCAGAAGAGACCGTTTTTGCTTTTGACACTCAAACCCTCAGTGACCGTGATTTGACCGTGGTCCTCAGAGGGGGGTGGGAGTTTGTGTGTGTGTGTCTGAAGTGTTTGTTTGTATCCATATGGGTGTGTCTCGAGTGAGGATGACTTGCACTGACAGTGAACTGGGCCAGTAACCTAGAAGAGTACCCTGCACTTTCCCTGAACCCTCTTACAGGCGCGCACACACACACACACACGTTGCACTTTCCCCGACCCCCTGCGACGATGAACACAAGGCGCGACCCTGAGTCGTGTGCATCCCCATCCCACCACACCACCAGTGTAGTACAGAATGGACATGACCGACAGCAGTTGGCCTCTGGGACCGCTCCTTTCTCCTAATATTCAGCCACTTTCACAGGATAGACAGTATAAAGATTAGTTTTATATAGTTCAGTGGGTGGATCTAAGGTCCTGGTCCGGAAATAGATAGAAACAGTGCCTTCAGAAAGTATTCATACCCCTTGACTTATTACACCATGAATTTCAAATGGATTACATTGTGTGGATTACACACAATACCCCATAATGACAAAGTGAAAACATCTTGGTAAGCAGTGTATATTTGCCCTTGTGTTTTAGGTTATTGTTCTGCTGAAAGGTACATTTGTCTCCCAGTGTCTGTTGGAAAGCAGACCGAACCAGGTTTTCCTCTAGGATTCTTGCCTGTGCTTAGCTCTATTCCGTTTATTTTTATCCTAAAAAAAAAACTCCCTAGTCCTTGCTGATGACAAGCATACCCATAACATGATGCATCACCACCATGCTTGTACTCAGTGATGTGTTGTGTTGGATTTGCCCCAAACATAACGCTTTGTATTCGGTGGTGATGTGTTGAATTTGCCCCAAACATAATGCTTTGTATTCAGGACATAAAGTTCATTTTCTTTGCAACATTTTTTGCAGTTTTACTTTAGTGCCTTATTGCAAACAGGATGCATGTTTTGGAATATTTGTATTCTGTACAGGCTTCCTTCTTTTCACTCAGTTAGGTTGGTATTGTGAAGTAACTACATTGTTTCTGATCTATCCACAGTTTTCTGTCACAGCCGTTAAACTCTGTAACTCTTTTAAAGTCACCATTGGCCTCATGATGAAATCGGTTTCCTTCCTCTTCGGCAACTGAGTTAGGAAGGACGCCTGTGTCTTTGTAGTGACTGGGTGTATTGATACACCATCCACAGTGTAATTAATAACATCCCCATGCTCAAAGGGATATTCAATATCTGCTTTTTATTTTATTTTCTACCAATAGTTGCCCTTTACGAGGCATTGGAAAATAGTTTTCTGTTCTTGAACAAAGTTACGAACAGAGTACACCAAGTTGTGTAGACTTGACTCTTTTCCAACCTTTCTAAAAATACATAAACTTTTAGTCGCTCTAGATAAGAGCGTCTGATAAATGACTAAAATGTAAATGTTTCCTTCCTGCTTGAAAATTCAAATGTAAAAGTTTTCAACTCCCAGCTGATGTTGGAAGTGAACGAACGATTGGTCTGTTTTCATGATGGGACTTACACAGGTCCCTATATGCCGCCCTCTCACCGCCGCTCGCCATCACAGACCCACTCTGCTCAAATCTGACAAGTCATTCTCTTCCTCTAAGACACAGTAATTTATCAGCACTTGAGGCAGCTTTGGTTGATTGCATTTTCGACAGAGCAATCTCCACCGTGTCATAGAGAGTTTGGCTCTTGTGAAAAAGCGGAACTGTCATTTCCACGTGTAGGAGGTGAGGGGGAATGAGAGACTATCCACCTATGGAATATTTCGGGCTGGAGATTCTATTCAATCTGTATTGTCGGATACTTTTGTGACTAAAGTATTTTTTAAATATATATATATTTTTTACGATTAGTGAAACAAAATACATAATCATACAACACAGAATGACCATCATTCTGTCTCGCTTCTTTACCTTTTTGTATATTTATTACTGCAAATGAAATCTAGCCTCTGGCGCGTCTAGTTTATTCTGCATTATATGATAACAACCAGCAGGTAAAGACCTGAATCTGTCACCTCTCACTCAGTCCATCTGCAATATTAAAATGCAGATTTGAATATTTCACCTTTCTGCTCTCTGGTATGTTAAATCAATTAAATCATTCAACTTAAATGTTTTGCTGAAGGTATAGATAACATACCAATGAGCCACCAAACAACTCTATTATTAAGACTTTGAAAAATGGAAATATGCTGATATTTTGTTCTCTAGCAAAGCTTATAAAATACACGCATTGCTATAAGATGGTCCATTTCTCAGAGTATCAACATGTGTCAGTCTTAACACAGACTGTAAGATCATTATACACGCCCACGCATAATGAATGTTATATTAGATTAATGTGTCAAGATCTTTCTGTTCTTCAAACAGGGGGTATTTGCTCTGTATTAGAAAAGTGTTGCAGTGAACATGTCAATAGTTTTTACTTATTACTCTCCATGATAAAGTGTGTGTGTGTGTGTGTGTGTGTGTGTGTCTCAGGCTTTAGTAGTGATGGGTTTTAGTTAACCTATAACAGATTTAATCAAGCTATCCTCTTATTTCTCTTTCTCTAATGTGGAATCAAAGCCAGACCTGAGCTTTGTTTAATTAAGCCTTCTATTCAGCCTCCTGAACACAACAATGGCTACTGGAGAGGGCCAACTAGCTGAAGGGGCTTCAACAACGCTACACTGTTGTGGCTGGCTAATCAATGCTTTCCAGCCCGCCATTTCCACAACAATACTGCCTTTTAATTAAGTGATAATGCCAGAGAAGCCGGTGTTTGGAAGCCTGCTAGCCTTCACTGTGCCACTGCGACATTGCTAAATCTAATATTTTTTATATTTCTTAATTCCATTCTTTAACTTTTAGATGCGTGTGTATTGTTGTGAATCGGCTTTAGATACTACTGCACAGTTGGAGCTAGGGACACAGGCATTTCGCTACAACCGCAATAACATCTGCTAAATATGTGTATGTGATATATTGATTTGATATATTGGCACGGGTGTTGTCGGTAAACGATGCTGATATATCCTCCAAACACCGGCTTCGAGGGCATTATCACTTTTATACAACGGGGTACCATATTTAAATAATGAATAACATTACTTGGCTACCCAAGGCGGCTGGTGGTTCGTTCTATTGGTTCGGTTGCCAGAGACGGGACCCAGTCGTTCAGTCTTTTTGCTCTGTATCTTTGGACGTGACCCATTCATTAGTTCTAAATGTTCCATTGCCATACTGGCTGGCAATGTTCTTTTCCCTCGCTTGCTTGCTAGCTAGCTGCATTTGCGTTTGTTTAAGCTGTTTTCTAGTGACATTTATTTGGATACATCCATAACAATGAGCTAATGATGCTCGATTTCGACTGGTTGAGAAACGCTGCCTGCCCGTCTGTCTCATCCCGACTCCCGACACGTTCATTACTATGGGACAGCTGGAGATCGAATTTGAATATTTAAACAATGTTGCAAATGTCGGAGAGCGAGACAGCAAGGTTTATACAAATCTCCACTGTTGAAAACAACATGTTAGTGTAAAAGAAATGTGAGAATGTCTAGATGCTTTTTATAGTAGTGATCAGGTTTATAGATTGCCTGGCTGGGCTGATGAGACAGTGGGTTGCGCAGTCAGATTGAACAGAGTAAATAGGCATTTTTACATCATAGATTTAGCCGGTGGTAACTTGTGAAATAGACACCGGCTGGAATGCGGTTTTAACCAATCAGCATTCAGTATTAGACTCACCCGTTGCATAAATAAAAATAACTAATAGAGTATGAGGAGGTAAGACCATGTCATGAAATGGTACGTTGTTTAGTCTAAATTGTAACACAGACCGTTTTCTTGATGTCGGTGATAACTGTGTTGACTCCTACAGTATACCATAGGACTTCATTGCCATGTTACAGAATGCTACTGTGTTTACATTTTTGGATTTTATTTAACCTTTATTTAACTAGGAAAGTCAGTTAAGAAGAAATTCTTATTTACAATGACGGCCTACCCCGGACAAACCCTAACCCGGGCTACGCTGGGATAATTGTGCGCTGCCCTATGGGACTCCCAATCACGGCCGGTTGTGATACAGCCTGGAATTGAACCAGGGTCTGTAGTGACGCCTCTAGCACTGAGATGCAGTGCCATAGACCTCTGCACCACTCGGGAGCCCAAATGTATGATGGATATGGACCGTAAAACTTTAGGTGGAAGGTGTTGGACCGGCATCTGACGCCTAAAAATAGTATTATTGAATTGATGCATAAAGATGTTTTCACTACTGTAGGCCTAAGTCTCACAGCACTTTACATTGTAAGTGGGTATCTCACCTCGTCTGCTAGCAATGAGCAGCTGCCACATGCTTGAAGTTAGGAGCTCAGCTTTGCAATGACAACACACTCAGGGACCATGGTCATAGCAACATTCCAGACACACGGTCACAGCGTGGTCACGGTCAAGGCTGTCCACCAGTCATCATGACAGCTGGTTCTGGTTTGACACGATCGTCAACTGGCTCTGCTAGGCCCAGACAGTCTGGTTGAACTGTGGTCTGAAACCTTAACAGATGGCGCACAGAATCAGCCTCCAGGAAGAACAATGAACTCAAATAGGCAACATGTAGATTTTTTTGTCCTCATTTATTGATTAGAAGATATAGATTTACAATTAATATGGACCAATTTAGAATATTGTGCCTCCATCCCAAAGATTTTTTACCCAGCATGTATTTATTAGGTATGCATTTATGTAATTTTGTGCCGATTTTTCTATTTATTTTAACCTTCGCCGCAGTACTGTAGCATCAATGGACGTTTGGTCGGCATGTTGTGGCTTTGATAAGCAAAAGGTACAGGGGAACCACATTAAAAACCCCACTGAGTCCTACCGTGGCTACATTAGCACAATGTCATGACCATATGCCGATTGTGTGGCGTTGGTGATGGCAGGGGGACAAACACAGACGTGTGCAAGGGAGGAATTGAATGGGTCAAGTGCTAAAAAAAAGAAGAACTAGTAATTAAACCGGCTCAACTATGGAGCTAAACCTGACCTTTTTAGAGCTTTCAGACAGAAACCATATCAGTTATACACTGACTATACCAAACATTAGGAACACCTTCCTAATATTGAGTTGCACCCCCCCCCCCCCCCCCCCCCCCCCCGCCCTTCACCCTCAGAACAGTCTCAATTCGTCAGGGCATGGACTCTACAAGGTGTTTGAAGCGTTCCACAGGGTTGATGGCCCATGTTGACTCCAATGCTTCCCACAGTTGTGTCAAGTTGGCTGGATGTCCTGTGGGTGGTGGACCATTCTTGAGACACACAGGAAACTGTTGAGGGTGGAAAACCCCAGCAGCGTTGTAGTTCTTGACACAAACTGGTGCGCCTGGCACCTACTACCACACCCTGTTCAAAGGCACTTTTTTGTCTTGCCCATTCAACCGCTGAGTGGTACACATACACAATCCATGTCTTAACTGTCTCAAGGCTCGGAAATCCCTCTTAAACCTGTCTCCTCCTTCATCTACACTGATTTGAAGTGGATTTAACAAGTGACATCAAGAAGGGATCATAGCTTTCACCTGGATTCACCTGGTCAGTCTGTCATGGAAGTAGCAGGTGTTCTTAATGTTTTGTATACTCAGTGTGTGTGTGGGAGACCAAATGAGTGAATCTTCAAAAGGAAAATATGTTCATTGGAGCCATATAGAGAGTTAAGAGTCAGAGTCGACAGACCCTAATTGTGAGAGGAAACAGTTTCTGACTCACTCCTGTTTGTGTGTGTGTGTCTTGCTAACTCTGTAATTGAGGATGTCTCGTGAGCAGGACCTTGTCATTTCAATCAGTTTATGTGTTGCATATTTAAATATTTTGACACACATTTCCATGATTGTACCAGGCTTTTCATACACATTTATTGAATCATAATGAGACAAAGCTTTCCAATGTCTTTATGTAAATGAATGTTCATTTCTTTGTGGCGTGGAGTGATTTCTAAGCTGCTGATTCCGTTGGAATTATCCAGACTGACTTCGTCCATTTCCTGTAGGTAGAAGGAAAGCCAAAACGCTGAATCCAACATTTTCTTATTTGCATGCTCTGTTGAGATTTCAACATTTACAGGGCCAACTGTTTTAGTCCCTTGGCTACATAGTGCACTACTTTAACTATCAGGAGGATAAAAACACAAACTTCACCTTCCACTGGAGAATAATTCCTCTTTCTGTCTTCTTTCCTAAATGCTTACCGCACAGCCTTACCTTGAACTGCAAAACCGTGAATGGAATCATTGCCGAGGAGTGCGCCCACTTTCCCTGGAAAATCTATATTATGAGTTGAGGGAGAAAGAGAGAGGCGAGATAGAGAGAGATTCCTGGCATATGTAGTTATTGGCCGGTAAGGGGTCCATCAGCAGTCTGTGCTGTAGTTTGGCCTGAAGAGGAGGTATGAGTGGAACAGAAAAATACTGCCTCACAGAGTACAAGCCAGGCCTGGCAGGAACACACACACACACGCATGCACACACGCATGCACACACGCATGCACACACGCATGCACACACGCATGCACACACTCACACGCATGTAAGCTTGCACCACTGATCCTCTCCTTACATAGCAGTAGGCCATACCAGGAGGCGCCGAGAGCTGTGCAGTTTTGTGAGTGTGACGTGCCGCATTCGGTATAATGGTCTGTGCGTTAGGCAGGGTAAAACACACTACTGGATGTGACAGGTACTGTAGATTGGATACACTAGTGCACCCACTAGTCTACATAAATATCTCCATCAGCCAAGCGTAGCAGTAGCACAGTCTGTGTGTCATACAGCCAGAGACACTCGGCATCAGGGGACTCTACAATGCACTGTGTCTGGGACTGTGTGTGTGTGGGGTCCGGTAGAGTGAAACAGGAACACTGGCATTGGGGAGGGACAAAGGTCTCCTCTGGTTCCCTCGTCAGACAGCGCTAGAGCCACCGACGCAGGTGACAAACTACCCAAACTACCCTGAGTGACACACACACACACACACACTCCCACACACAGAAGTATAAACACTGGCTAAGTCAAACAAAGCTCAATCAGCACGCTGTGTCATTATAGAAATAGACAATAGACATGATTGTTGCAAGTATGTCAGGGCGCTTGGCATTCTGCAGTGGCACAGATTAACACACACACACATCCATTGGCAGACTGAGATGAAAGATGGCTGAAGTGAACTTCATCCTCGACTGATCTGTCTGACTGAGAGTTTTGGGCCACGCTTCTGACAGGCACACACGATGGGAGACACACACACACACACACACACACACACACACACACACACACACACACACACACACACACACACACACACACACACACACACACACACACACACACACACACTGGAACTAATACTATGATTTCTCCACTGATTTAGATCCAGTAACAGTGTGTTGTCACTCTTCTAACGTATCAGCTATGACATCCTTCTCTCTTTACGCTCTATCGATTATTGAAATGCTCTTGAGACCCACTGACATTTTTATTACCTTGCCTTGTCTTCCTCCCCTCCTTTCTCTCAATCTTTTCACTCCGTCTGTAATGAAGTCTGCACATCCTCTTTTAGCCTTTCCTTATCTTATCCCCGTTTTCCTCATTTGATAGTTGGAGCTGCTCTTTTTGAATGAGGATCCATGTTTTCACATGTGTCTCTGTCTCTCTGTCTCTCTGTCTCTCTCTGTCTCTCTCTCTCTCTCTGTCTCTCTCTCTCTGTCTCTCTCTCTCTGTCTCTGTCTCTCTGTCTCTGTCTCTCTCTCTGTCTCTCTCTGTCTCTGTCTCTCTCTCTGTCTCTCTCTGTCTCTCTCTCTCTCTCTCTCTCTCTCTCTCTGTCTCTGTCTCTCTGTCTCTGTCTCTGTCTCTCTGTCTCTGTCTCTCTCTCTCTGTCTCTCTCTCTCTGTCTCTCTCTCTGTCTGTGTTTCTCTCTCTTTCTGTTTCTTTCTGTCTCTCTCTCTGTCTCTCTCTCTCTCTCTCTCTCTGTGTGTGTGTCTCTGTCGTTCTTCCTTTCAGAAGAGATAATGAAATCAGAACGCAACTCCTTAATCTGCATTAGCTCAGTTAGATGACTACCAGCCTGATAATTGTGTGCGTGCATGTGTGCGGATGACAGTTGTAAGCAGTAGCAGGCTAGCTGAGCTCTGAGGCATCTCACTGAGATGGACAGCTTCTTTTTTACAGCTCCTAGCGCGCTCCAGTGGTGCTCCTATTGACACGCGCACACATTTCACAGGTGTGTGGACACACACACACACACACACACACACACACACACACACACACACACACACACACACACACACACACACACACACACACACACACACACACACACCTCCCCAGCCCCAGTCATGCTCCGGCCTCCCGAGCCCCCATGACTGTGTGCATACAGGTGTTACATTAACCTTGTAGCTACTTTGACACACACTCTCTCCTGGTGCCTTCAGCATGATTAGCTCTAAACTAGACTGCTGTTACTGCCTTCACTACAGGGCTCCAGAGAATCAACACAACCTGCCACCACACCTCCCTCCTCTTGCTGTCCCCCTCCTGCCCCCTCTCTCTCCCATCCCTCTCCGTCCATCTTCTCCCTCGCTCCCTACCTCCCCTCCCTCCCTCTCCCCTGCCTCCCCTTCCTCCCTCTCCCCTACCTCCCCTCCCTCCCTCTCCCCTGCCCGTGTCTTATAATGTAGGTTAAGCTCTATTGTTGATGAGCACAGAGGACTTGGTCATGCCTTTCACTGTGGATAAGCGGTAATGTAAAGGAATGGAGGAGAGCCGAGTTGCAAGATTTCTTCCGGCCCGCGTTCGTTTCTCTCTGCTAATAAAGAGACGTGATACAGGTGAGAGGGATGAGGAGGACGGGGGGGGGGGGGGGGACGACTACTGAGTGTTTCAACCTGTTTCAGGATTTTGGCGCTCCCGGTTTTCCTAATGTCGATCCGTCTCCGCGGGGTTAGTCATTCGCGCCGGCGTGTCACGCTCTGTAAAGCGGGAACGCTGGAGGGAGGGTCCTGCTGAGAGGGACAGGGTTGCCAGATTGGCTGAAAAGTGTCAGGAAAGAGGGAAAGGTGGAAGAAAGCCGAGGGAGGAATAGCTAGGGAGAGGGAAATGGAGAGATTATCTGCAAGTGTCAGGGGAGAGGGAGAGAGAGAGAAAGGGAAAGATTTTTAGAAGGGAGAGCGAGAGAGAGAGAGAGAGAGAGAGAGAGCGCGATTGTCAGAAGAGAGAGGGAAAGGTGGAAGAAGGCCTGAAGGTATGCAACCTTATCAAAGTGACATGGCCCTGGGGGGAAGCATGAATGACAACCCTTAACTCATTGTTGTGTTCTTTAGCTCTGGAGCAGGCGTAGCTTGGCAAAGCCGAAATGGGGCTATAGGAACAGCTATAACAGACAGGAGTTAGTGTATACAGTAGGAGAATGTTTCAGTTCAGATATTTACGCTCAAATGTTTGAGTATCTTATGTACTGTCAGAGTCAGAGAGATAGTTGACAAAGCTTTATCAATTACAGCACTGAAGAGGTTTTATGGCCTGTCACTGCTCACTATTTTTACTTTTTTTCTGCTTTTATTACATTGTTGCCATACAAGGTTAACTACACACAGTATTTGCAGAACAAAAATGTCCAGGACAAACCTATTCCCCTACTGCCATACATGCTGAACTTTAATGGGCAATTAGGCAAATAGGTTCCACAGACAGTGCCCTGGCCTAGTTGAGGTGCATTGTGGGACCGTTTGACAAACTGTTCCGTCCTGTGAAGAGAGTAATATCTTGTGAAACGTGTAAAAGCTGTGGTTCTCTGGAGGGGACTTTGTGTTTAACCGTCTGGCTCCGTTTTTACACTCTGGTAATTTATCCTCTGCTATCATGGCCCTCGCACAGCGCTTTCCTCTCCTGGCACTCTATCCATCGCTCTCCCTACATACATTTCTCTCTCTTTCCACCTTTCTCTCCCTCCACCTATCTCTCAACCCTCTATCCATCGCTCTCTCTCTCTCCACCTCTCTCTTTTTCTACCTCTCTCCCCTTGCTTTGTCTCCCCCTTTCTATCCCCCCTCCCCTTTCTCTCCCTCCTCTCTCTCATCCCTCTATCCATCGCTCTCTCTCTCTATCTCTCCACCTCTCTCTCTCCTCTCTCTACCTCTTTCTCTCTCCACCTCTCTCTCTCCTTTCTCTCCCTCCTCTCTCTCATCCCTCTATCCATCTCTCTCTCTCTCCACCTCTCTCTCCACCTCTCTACCTCTTTCTCTCTCCCCTTTCTCTCTCTCCAGCTTTCTCCCTCCATCCCTCTCTCCTGGCCCCAAACGAATAGTGGTGAAGCACATGCCATACCAAACTAAAACCACTGATGCCTCTCGCATGCAGTCCGCTAGATACTGTTATGTTCGCCATCCACATTTTGTATTGCATTTTTATACAGTAACAATCAATACTACATTATGTTGTTCAGCTCATACATACAGATGCTTTCCATAACATTGCAATAACTCGGGGACACATTTCTGAATGCCGGTGTCCTTGCTTATTCGTAGCACACCGACGCAAAAAAACCCCCACTTCTCTAATTTACAAATCAGTCCATTTCCCGGCAACCTGCCCTTCCGTCGCTCTCAGTGAATACATCTCTGACCCATAAACCCTATCAAATTCTCCATTTCACAGCTTTTTACACCAGCTCTGCTGAGTGGGGGGAATATTATACCTGTATGTTACAGCTATCTCTTTCAGTGGCACGCACGCAGACACACACACACACACACACAGAGGTCAGAAGGTCATAGTAGCATCCCACCTGTCTCTTTCTGTTCCATTAGCATGGATTCTATATTCTGTCCAACGGAATATTTAATAGCAGACAAACCCTAGCCTTCTTTTATTTATGAACCACGTGTAGCAGGACCATGGAGACAGTCATTATCTCAACTGGTTACAAAGCCCCCACAGTGTGTCCATTTGATTTAAGCGCATGGTTGTGTCTGTGGAGAAGGCGCATATCACTAGGTGACATTGTTAATGTATAATATGTAAATGCCCAGTTCACACATTAGGCCTTTTACACAGTAGAGATGAGACGCTGGTGGCTTTGCAAAGCCCGTTTAGACTCCGACTGTGTCAGATGAAATCCCTCTGTGATGAAACCTTTGTTATAGAATTTAATCATACTTGATTGATCCCCTAGGAGAAATACTCAACATTACAAACACGTCAACATGGAGATGAATGGGGGTTCTCAGAAGAGCCATGCCAATGGTCATTGTTTAGCGGTTGGTTACAGTGGCGGAGAGATCACGTGTGTGTGTGTGGATGTTCTGTGGTTGAGTAATCAAGACTAATAGAGTAGTGATCCCAATCGAGGTGTGTGTGAGAGAGTCGAAGGTTGAGAGGCTTTCAATGGATCAAAAAGAACAGAGAAGACATTAAAGATATCTGTCATTCAATTAACGAGCGCCTTGTCAAATCCCTGCCGTGACTATTAGTGAATCGAAAACATCAGACAAACACGACCTACAGTTGAAGTCGGAAGTTTACATACACCTTAGCCAAGTACATTTAAACTCAGTTTTTCACAATTCCTGACATTTAATCCTAGTAAAAATTCCCTGTTTTAGGTCAGTTAGGATCACCACTTTATTTTAAGAATGTGAAATGTCAGAGTAATAGTAGAGAATTATTTATTTAAGCTTTTATTTATTTCATCACATTCCCAGTGGGTCAGAAGTTGAGATACACTCAATTAGTATTTGGTAGCATTGCCTTTAAATTGTTTAACTTGGGTCAAATGTTTTGGGTAGCCTTCCACAAGCTTCCCACAATAAGTTGGGTGAATTTTGGCCCATTCCTCCTGACAGAACTGTCGTAACTGAGTCATGTTTGTAGGCCTCCTTCCTCGCACACGCTTTTTCAGTTCTGCCCACAAATTTTCTATGGGATTGAGGTCAGGGCTTTGTGATGGCCAGTCCAATACCTTGACTTTGTTGTCCTTAAGCCATTTTGCTACAACTTTGGAAGTATGCTTGGGGTCATTGTCCATTTGGAAGACCCATTTGCGACCAAGCTTTAACTTCCTGATTGATGTCTTGAGATGTTGCTTCAATATATCCACATAATGTTCCATCCTCATGATGCCATCTATTTTGTGAAGTGCACACCCTCCTGCAGCAAAGCACCCTCACAACATGATGCTGCCACCCTGTGCTTCACGGTTGGGATGGTGTTCTTCGGCTTGCAAGCCTCCCCCTTTTTCCTCCCAAAATAACGATGGTCATTATGGGCAAACAGTTCTATTTTTGTTTCATCAGACCAGAAGACATTTTTCCAAAAATATATATTTTTTTGTCCCCATGTGCAGTTGCAAAACGTAGTCTGGCTTTTTTATGGCAGTTTTGAAGCAGTGGCTTCTTCCTTGCTGAGCGGCCTTTCAGGTTATGTCGATATAGGACTTGTTTTACTGTGGATATAGATACTTTTGTACCTGTTTCCTCCAGCATCTTCACAAGGTCCTTTGCTGTTGTTCTGGGATTGATTTGCACTTTTCGTACCAAAGTACGTTCATCTCTAGGAGACAGAACGCGTCCCCTTCCTGAGTGGTATGACTGCTGCGTGGTCCCATGGTGTTTATACTTGTGTACTATTGTTTGTACAGATGAACGTGGTACCTTCAGGCGTTTGGAAATTGCTCCCAAGGATGAACCAGACTTGTGGAGGTCTACACATTTTTTTTCTGAGGTCTTGGCTGATTTCTTTTGATTTTCCCATGATGTCAAGCAAAGAGGCACTGAGTTTGAAGGTATGCCTTGAAATACATCCACAGGTACACCTCCAATTGACTCAAATGACGTCAACTAGTCTAACAGAAGCTTCTGAAGCCATGACATCATTTTCTGGAATTTTCCAAGCTGTTTAAATGCACAGTCAACTTAGTGTATGTAAACTTCTGACCCACTGGAATTGTGATACAGTGAAATACAATATAAGTGAAATAATCTGTCTGTAAACAATTGTTGGAAAAAATACTAGATGTTCTAACCGACTTGCCAAACTATAGTTTGTTAACAAGAAATTTGTGGAGTGTTTGAAAAACAAGTTTTAACCTGTCTGACTCTGGCGTTCCGCTAGCGGAACTCCTCCCCCATTCCACTGAAAAGGCAGAGCGCGAAATTCAAAATATATTTTTTAGAAATATTTAACTTTCACACATTAACAAGTCCAATACAGCAAATGAAAGGTACACATCTTGTGAATCCAGCCAACATGTCCGATTTTTAAAATGTTTTACAGCGAAAACAACACGTATATTTATGTTAGCTCACCACCAAATACAAAAAAGGACAGACATTTTTCACAGCACAGGTAGCATGCACAAAGCCAACCTAACTAACCAAGAACCAACCAAACTAACCAACAAAAAACTTCATCAGATGACAGTCTTATAACATGTTATTCAATAAATCTATGTTTTGTTCGAAAAATGTGCATATTTCAGGTATAAATCATAGTTTACATTGAGTTGAGTTTGAGTTTATTTTTACAGGGACAGTGCACATTAATCAACGTTTCAGTAAAAGTGCCGGTTTTAGCCAGCCGGCTAATTTTCAACCGCAGTCCCTGGGCAGGTTATTAAAAACAATTACAATATAGACAATAGCAACATAGAACAAGACATAGCATACAGACATAGCAACATAGGACAAGCAAGACGTAGCATACAGACAGAGCAACATAGAACAAAAAGCAGCAAGACAAAATTCATAAAAGCAACAAAGTGTTTCCACACCTCACAAGTTACAGACAACAGACATGGAAAGCGGCAACACACAGCTAGGGACCATGTTCACAAATCTGATTGACCTTTAGCCATGTCTTCAAGCATTTTGTGAAAGTGTGATATGTGGTGCAGTTATGTGTGTCTGATGGCAGTGTATTCCAGACATGGGAAGCTCTCACAGAAAAAGCGGATTTACTAAAGGTGCTTTTCCTTAGGGTAACTACACAGTCACCTCTCATGGCAGACCTTGTGGATCTGCTGCCATATGTTTGGGTTTTCTGTTTAACAAAAATACTGAGTGGAGGGGGAGCCAAGCCATTTAGGATCTTGAATACAAGACATGCATCGGTGTATTGCACAAGATTTTCCCAACTCAGGAGCTCATGCTTTCTGAGGATGTGACAGTGATGATGGCTATTGGGCTTCCTATCAAGCACTTTGAGAGCCTGTTTGTAGACAGACTGAATAGGGCTTACTGTTGTACAGCAAGCTTGGGCCCAACTAGTCAAGCAGTATGTTAAGTGGGGGAGTATCATAGATTTGAAGTACAGTTTTGCTACCTCTGTAGTCAAACAATTTCGTATAAATCGGAAATTAGCTAGGTTGAATTTGGTTATTTGAATTACCTTTTTCACATGCTTTTTAAAAGAGAGGTTGGAATCAAGTATGATGCCAAGGTACTTAAAATCAGATACCACCTGGAGCTTCTCCCCTGACACATAGACATCTGGCTCAGTAGCATCTGTTGCCCTCTTTGTGAAGAACATGCAAACAGTTTTTTTCACATTGAGATGCAAACACGAGTCACTGAGCCACTTTGTAACCTGGACCATTACAGTAGTGAGTTCTTGTGCAGCTTGTTGTTTGCTCTTTGCATGCACATATATCACTGTATCATCTGCATACATTTGAACTTCAGACCCAGTACAGACAGAAGGCAGATCATTAATGTACAGGCTGAACAGGAGGGGTCCCAGTATTGACCCTTGGGGCACACCCACATCATAGCTACAATCAGAAATTGCACCGAAAGCAGCCATAATAATTACAGACACCAACGTCAAATACCTAAATACTCATCATAAAACATTTCTGAAAAATACATGGTGTACAGCAAATGAAAGACAGGCATCTTGTTATTCCAGCCAATATTTCCGATTTCTGAAGTGTTTTACAGCGAAAACACAATATAGCGTTATATTAGCTTACCACAATAGCCAGAAACACAAGCCATTCCCCAGTAGTAAAAGTTAGCGATCGTGACAAACCAGCAAAAGATATATAATTTTTGACTAACCTTGATACGCTTCATCAGATGACAGTCCTATAACATCAGGTTATACATACACTTATATTTTGTTCGAAAATGTGCATATTTAGAGCTGAAATCAGTGGTTATACATTGTGCTAACGTAGCATATTTTTCCCACAACGTCCGGATATTTTTCGGACACTTTTTCTGACACACATATTCTGACCAAATGACTATTCATAAACATAACTAAAAAATACATGTTGTATAGGAAATGATAGATACACTAGTTCTTAATGCAATCGCCGTGTTAGAATTCTAAAAATAACTTCATTACGACATCCAGCTTAGGTATAGCGAGAGAGTACCCAAAAGCTGGGCGCAAACGACTAGCACAACATGTTCGACAGATATATGAAATAGCATCATAAAATGGGTCCTACTTTTGCTGATCTTTCATCAGAATGTTGTACAAGGGGTCCTTTGTCGGGAACAATCGTTGTTTGGATTTAGAACGGCCTTTTTCCCTCTCGATTTAGCAAGCACACTTGCCAAGTGGCGCGAATCTCTCCATGTCAACAAACGGAAGAGAACGGAACACGGCAAAACTCCCGAAAAAATTCCAATAATCTGATTAAACTATATTGAAAAAACATACTTTACGATGATATTGTCACATGTATCAAATAAAATCAAAGCCGGAGATATTAGTCGTCCATAACGGCAGCTTATCAGAAGGCAAATCCAGGTCCCTCCTCGCGCTCTCCAGAAAACAGGAAATTGGTGACACGTCATGCCAAGAGCTATGATTCGAGTCCAGATCAAGTTACACACTCAATTTCTTCTCTCGCTGCTTGTCGACATCTAGTGGAAGACGTATGAAGTGCATCTAAACTAATAAATAACAAGGACTTTAATAGGCAGCCCCTAGAAGAGTGCATCGATTTCAGATTTTCCACTTCCTGTCAGGAAGTTTGCTGCAAAAGGAGTTCTGTTTTACTCACAGATATAATTCAAACGGTTTTAGAAACTAGAGAGTGTTTTCTATCCAATAGTAATAATAATATGCATATTGTACGAGCAAGAATTGAGTACGAGGCCGTTTAAATTGGGCACGATTTTCTCCCAAAGTGAAAACAGCGCCCTCTGTCCTCAACAGGTTTGACTCCAACCTAGGTGTATGTAAACTTCCGACTTCAACTGTGTATGCTACATACTAGACCTGGGCTCAAATGCTATTCGAAAATAATTCAAATACTCTATCAGTGCTTGATTGAACATGCCTGTTGCAATGAAACCACTAGAAAAGTTTTGAAAGTATAAGCCCCACCCACTTGGCCTTTCAGGCAGGCCAAGGCAAACGCTTAAAGTATTTGAAAGATTTCACATTGTATTTGAACCCAGGTCTGGTACCTACTGTACAGTGTACAGAAAACGTCTCACTCCCACCACAGCTTTTGAACAGGTTACCAAGATTATATAGTACATGACTCCTCTCTCTCTGCCTTTTGTGAATGGCTCATCAGGCCTGTGTCAATAGTGACAGAGTTGTTATAAAACGTGATGAAACCTATATTATTCATCAGAGGAGGCTGGTAAGGGGAGGATGGCTCATAATAATGCCCAAAATGGAATAAATGGATCGGTATCAAACTCCATGTGTTTGATACAGTTCCATTCCATTCCAAACATTACAATGAACCCATCCTCCGATTTTAAAGTGGCCAACACATTTGACATACACCTTCAAAAGTTTGTTTATTAGAACAATGTTTCAACCCTCAGGACTTGGTCAGGTCAACAGCCAGACATGGTGATTACCTGAGGTGACCTCTAGCCAGAGTAAGTTAAGGTCAGGGTAATACCTATCCTCCTATCCTCCTATCTTCAGGCACCATGACTGATCCACACCTCCCTCTCCTTCAACATCCCCTATATCACTCGGGACTAGAGAGGACACACACACACACACACACACACACACACACACACACACACACACAGAGCCATAGTTTTTACCCTGGAATGAGCTTTCTGTCCCCTCTTATATTACTGCCGGTCTCTGTTGTGAGGCAGCGGAGGCAGGTTTTGATACATTCAGTGAACATGAGAGTAGACACATGATAGGAACAGGGAGAGAGAGGGCTGGCCAGGGTGTGTGTGTGTGTGTGTGTGTGTGTGTGTGTGTGTGTGTGTGTGTGTGTGTGTGTACCCAGCTGTGGACCCATACTCTACCACTTTTGAATTAAGATTCCCCTCTTCCTACAGGAGAGCAGACCGCTCTCCAGGCCTATACATCACCACACACACAAACACACAGGTACCCACCTGTACTGCTCGTCTTAATGTACTGTGTGTGACTCACTCCACTCTCTCCATCTGCCACTCTGCTCTTTCACTTTCACCATCTCACTCTGTCTCTCCCTCTCTGTCTATACAGTGCCCTGCAAAAGTATTCAACCCCCTTGGCATTTTTCCTTGTTGCATTACACGCTGTAATTTAAATGTATTTTTATTTGGATTTCATGTAATGGGGACATACACAGAATAGTCCAAATTGGTGAAGTGAAATGAAAAAATAAATACGGAAAAGTGATGCGTGCATATGTATTCACCCCCTTTGCTATGAAGCCCCTAAATAAGATCTGGTGCAACCAATTACCTTAAGAAGTCACACCTGTGTGCAATCTAAGTGTCACATGATCTGTCACATGATCTCAGTATATATACACCTGTTCTGAAAAGCCCCAGAGTCTGCAACACCACTAAGCAAGGGGCACAACCAAGCAGCATCATGACGACCAAGGAGCTCTCCAAACAGGTCAGGGAAAAAGTTGTGGAGAAGTACAGATCAGGGTTGGGTTATAAAAAAATATATGAAACTTTGAACATCCGCGGAGCACCATTAAATCCATTATTAAAAAATGGAAAGAATATGGCACCACAACAAACCTGCCAAGAGAGGGCCGCCCACCAAAACTCACGGACCAGGCAAGGAGGGGATTAATCGGAGAGGCAACAAAGAGACCAAAGATAACCCTGAAGGAGCTGCAAAGATCCACAGTGGAAATTGGAGTATCTGTCCATAGGACCACTTTAAGCCGTACACTCCACAGAGCTGGGCTTTACGGAAGAGTGGCCAGAAAAAAAGCCATTGCTTAAAGAAAAAAATAATCAAACACGTTTGGTGTTTGCCAAACGGCATGTGGGAGACTCCCCAAACATATGGAAGAAGGTACTCTAGTTAGATGAGACTAAAATTGAGCTTTTTGGCCATCAAGGAAAACGCTATATCCGGTGCAAACTCAACACCTCTCATCACCCCGAGAACACCATTCCCACAGTGAAGCATGGTGGTGGCAGCATCATGCTGTGGGTATGTTTTTCATTGGCAGGGACTAGGAAACTGGTCAGAATTGAAGGAATGATGGATGGTGCTAAATACAGGGAAATTCTTGAGTGAAACCTGTTTCAATCTTCAAAAGATTTGAGACTGGGACAGAGGTTCACCTTCCAGCAGGACAAAGACCCTAAGCATACTGCTAAAGCAACACTCGAGTGGTTTAAGGGAAAACATTTAAATGTCTTGGAATGGCCTAGTCAAAGCCCAGACCTTAATCCAATTGAGAATCTGTGGTATGACTTAAATATTTCTGTACACCAGCGGAACCCATCCAACTTGAAGGAGCTGGAGCAGTTTTCCATTGAGGAATGGGCAAAAATCCCAGTGGCTAGATGTGCCAAGCTTATAGAGACATACCCCAAGAGGCTTGCAGCTTTAATTGCAGCAAAAGGTGGCTTTACAAAGTATTGACTTTGGGGGCGGTGAATAGTTATGCACGCTCAAGTTTTCTGTTCTTGTTTCACCCCCCAAAAATATTTGCATCTTCAAAGTGGTATGTTGTGTAAATCGAATGATACAAACCCTCAAAAAATCCATTTTAATTCCAGGTTGTACGGCAACAAAATATGAACAATGCCAAGGGGGGTGAATACTTTCACAAACCACTGTATGTCCCTTTGTCACTCTGGCTAGTGTATTAACACTCTTTAACCACTAAAGCAGTCATTTAAACTGCTCTTCCTTTCTTTTTACTCTGCCATTTTTTTAAGTCATGCCCCCCTCGTCCTTGACTTTTTCTAAATAAATAAGTCTATATAGCACACTGCCGGTGTAATGCTCTTAGTTTCACAAACAGAACTGGAGTTATAACCAGTTTTAGAAGGGCAAGTTATTTTTGGGAACGGTTTCCCCCCATTATTGCCCCTCCTTCTCCCAACAGTAGGGCCTACTCCGCTCCTTCTCCAAACAGTAGGGCCTACTCCGCTCCTTCTCCCAATAGTAGGGCCTACTCCGCTCCTTCTCCCAACAGTAGGGCCTACTCCGCTCCTTCTCCCAACAGTAGGGCCTACTCCGCTCCTTCTCCCAACAGTAGGGCCTACTCTGCTCCTTCTCCCAACAGTAGGGCCTACTCCGCTCCTTCTCCCAACAGTAGGGCCTACTCTGCTCCTTCTCCCAACAGTAGGGCCTACTCCGCTCCTTCTCCAAACAGTAGGGCCTACTCCGCTCCTTCTCCCAATAGTAGGGCCTACTCCGCTCCTTCTCCCAACAGTAGGGCCTACTCCGCTCCTTCTCCAAACAGTAGGGCCTACTCCGCTCCTTCTCCCAACAGTAGGGCCTACTCCGCTCCTTCTCCAAACAGTAGGGCCTACTCCGCTCCTTCTCCCAATAGTAGGGCCTACTCCGCTCCTTCTCCCAACAGTAGGGCCTACTCCGCTCCTTCTCCCAACAGTAGGGCCTACTCCGCTCCTTCTCCCAACAGTAGGGCCTACTCCGCTCCTTCTCCCAACAGTAGGGCCTACTCCGCTCCTTCTCCCAACAGTAGGGCCTACTCCGCTCCTTCTCCCAACAGTAGGGCCTACTCCGCTCCTTCTCCCAACAGTAGGGCCTACTCCGCTCCTTCTCCCAACAGTAGGGCCTACTCCGCTCCTTCTCCCAACAGTAGGGCCTACTCCGCTCCTTCTCCCAACAGTAGGGCCTACTCCGCTCCTTCTCCCAACAGTAGGGCCTACTCCGCTCCTTCTCCCAACAGTAGGGCCTACTCCGCTCCTTCTCCCAACAGTAGGGCCTACTCCGCTCCTTCTCCCAACAGTAGGGCCTACTCTGCTCCTTCTCCCAACAGTAGGGCCTACTCTGCTCCTTCTCCCAACAGTAGGGCCTACTCTGCTCCTTCTCCCAACAGTAGGGCCTACTCTGCTCCTTCTCCCAACAGTAGGGCCTACTCTGCTCCTCCTCCCAACAGTAGGGCCTACTCTGCTCCTCCTCCCAACAGTAGGGCCTACTCTGCTCCTCCTCCCAACAGTAGGGCCTACTCTGCTCCTTCTCCCAACAGTAGGGCCTACTCTGCTCCTCCTCCCAACAGTAGGGCCTACTCTGCTCCTCCTCCCAACAGTAGGGCCTACTCTGCTCCTTCTCTTCTTCCAACAGTAGGGCCTACTCTGCTCCTTCTCTTCTTCCAACAGTAGGGCCTACTCTGCTCCTTCTCTTCTTCCAACAGTAGGGCCTACTCTGCTC
This sequence comes from Salvelinus namaycush, assembly GCF_016432855.1. Lineage (NCBI taxonomy): Eukaryota > Metazoa > Chordata > Actinopteri > Salmoniformes > Salmonidae > Salvelinus > Salvelinus namaycush. The sequence goes on along the minus strand of NC_052335.1, from coordinate 4,746,921 downwards.
CTTCTCTTCTTCCAACAGTAGGGCCTACTCTGCTCCTCCTCCCAATAGTAGGGCCTACTCCGCTCCTTCTCCCAACAGTAGGGCCTACTCCGCTCCTTCTCCCAACAGTAGGGCCTACTCCGCTCCTTCTCCCAACAGTAGGGCCTACTCCGCTCCTTCTCCCAACAGTAGGGCCTACTCCGCTCCTTCTCCCAACAGTAGGGCCTACTCCGCTCCTTCTCCCAACAGTAGGGCCTACTCCGCTCCTTCTCCCAACAGTAGGGCCTACTCCGCTCCTTCTCCCAACAGTAGGGCCTACTCCGCTCCTTCTCCCAACAGTAGGGCCTACTCCGCTCCTTCTCCCAACAGTAGGGCCTACTCTGCTCCTTCTCTTCTTCCAACAGTAGGGCCTACTCTGCTCCTTCTCTTCTTCCAACAGTAGGGCCTACTCTGCTCCTCTTCCCAACAGTAGGGCCTACTCTGCTCCTTCTCCCAACAGTTGAAAATGCGGTGCCCAGCTGATAATCACCCTGACAATTGCCTCTAAATTTAACCTAAACTATACCAAAACTAATTTCACACATAACAACAGATGAAATGCATTAGGTAAAGTATGATGGGGAGAAAGGGGGAGAATGGGTGAGTTGATAATGAAGGGGAAGCGGATGATGCATAATTATGTAGTTACCAATTGTGAATGAAGAACGGGGTGGACCATTCTATTGTATTGATCCATTCTAATTAAAGGCCTAATCTTAAAATGGTATGATACTTATATCAACTCACTGAATCAAAGCAGTCTTATCAGTCTCCTCTGGCCTACTTGGAGAAGGCTACACTGTGAGAGCGTGCGTAATTGTACATGCTGAACGGCTTTCAATATCTGGGGAAACATCCAGATCGGGAAGCAGGTAAACAAGTGTCGGGGGAATGTGGTGATGAGGCTTGTGGAACCTTACTTTCCCCTTACAAAGGGAGAAATGTCACCATGGACAATTTCTTCACTTCACTGTCATTGGCGAACAAGTTGCACGCAAAGAAAACAAGTCTGGCCTACACCATGAACAAAGTGAGACGGGAGCTGCCTCCCTCTGAGCAAAATAAGGCACCTGCACTGCCTTTTCTACTCCACAACGGTGCTGAAGAATGACAAGACGACGGGAAAAGAATAAGAAGAAAACAGGAGACTATTAAGCACTACGACCAAAGGTACACTACACGACCAAAAGTATGTGGACACCTGCTTGTCAAACATCCCATTCCAAAATCATGGGCATTAATATGGAGTTGGTCCACACTTTGCTCCTGTAACAGCCTCCACTCTTCTGGGAAGGCTTTCCACTAGATGTTGGACTTGCTTCCATTCAACCACAAGAGCGTATAGTAATAGTAAAGACATCAAAACTATGAAATAACACATGGAATCATCTAGTAGCCAAACAAAGTGTTAATTATATCAACATATATTTTATATTTGAGGTTCTTTGAAGTATCCAACCTTTGCTTTGATGACAGCTTTGCACACTCTTGGCATTCTCTTAACCAGCTTCACATGGATTGCTTTTCCAACAGTCTTGAAGTAGTTCCCACATATGCTGAGCACTTGTTGGCTGCTTTTCCTTCACTCTGCGGTCCAACTCATCCCAAACCATCTCAATTGGGTTGAGGTCAGGTGATTGTGGAGACCAGGTCATCTGATGAAGCACTCCATCACTCTCCTTGGCCAAATAGCCCTTACACAGCTTGAAGGTGTGTTTTACGTCATTGTCCTGTTGAAAAACAAATGATAGTCCCACTAAGCGCAAACCAGATGGGATGGCGTATCGCTGCAGAATGCTGTGGTAGCCATGCTGGTTGAGTGTGCCTTGAATTCTTAATACATTTCTGACAGTGTCACCAGAAAAGCACCATCACACCACCTCCTCTATGCTTCAGTGTGGGAACCACACATGCGGAGATCATCCGTTCACCTACTCTGTGTCTCAAAGTCACGGCAGTTGGAACCAAAAATCTTACATTTGGACTCATCAGACCAAGGACAGATTTCCACCGGTCTAATGTCCTTTGCTTGTGTTTCTTGGCCCAAGCAAGACTCTTCTTCTTATTGGTGTCCTTTAGTAGTGACTTTAGAGCAATTTGACCATGAAGGCCTGATTCACACAGTCTCCTCTGAACAGTTTTAAATATATATATTTTATTTAACCTTTATTTAACTAGGCAAGTCAGTTAAGAACAAATTCTTATGTTCAATGACGGCCTAGGAACAGTGTGTTAACTGCCTTGTTCAGGGGCAGAATGACAGATTTTCACCTTGTCATCTCGGGGGTTCGATCTTGCAACCTTTCGGTTACTAGACCAACACTTTTACCACTAGGCTACCTGCCGCCCCAGTTGATGTTGAGATGTGTCTGTTACTTGAACTCTGAAGCATTTATTTGGGCTGCAATTTCTGAGGCTGGTAACTCGAATGAACTTCTCCTCTGCAGCAGAGTTTTAACTCGGGGTCTTCCTTTCCTGTGGCGGTCCTCATGAGAGCCCGTTTCATCATAGCGTTTGATGGTTTTTGCGACTGCACTTGAAGACACTTTCAAAGTTATTGAACTGTTCCGAATTGACTGACCTTCATGCCTTAAAGTAATGATGGTCTATCGTTTCTCTTTGCTTATTTGAGGTGTTCTTCCCATAATATTGACTTTAAAACCAAATATGGCTATCTTCTGTATACCACCCCTACCTTGTCACACCGAAACTGATTGGCTCAAATGCATTAAGAAGAAAATAAATTAACTTTTAACAAGACACACCTGTTAATTGAAATGCATTCTCACGAAGCTGGTTGAGAGAATGCCAAGAGTGTGCAATGCTGTCATCAAGGCAAAGGGTGGCTAACACTTTTTTTGTTACTACATGATTCCACATGTATTGTTTCATTATTTTGATGTCTTAACTATTATTCTCCAATGTAGAAAATATAAAGAAATTAAGAAAGATTCTGGAATGAGTACTGTACGTGTGTCCAAACTTTTGACTGGTACTGTAAATTTGCAAAAATGTCTAAAAACCAGTTTTTGCTTTGTCATTATGGGGTATTTTGTGTAGATTGATTAGGGGGAAAAAACAATTTAATCCATTTTAGAATAAAACTGTAACGTTACAAAATCTGTATAAAGTCAAGGGTTCTGAATACTTTCTGAATACAAATCAAATCAAATTTATTTGTCACATACACATGGTTAGCAGATGTTAATGCGAGTGTAGCGAAATGCTTGTGCTTCTAGTTCCGACAATGCAGTAATAACCAACAAGTAATCTAACCTAACAATTCCACAACTACTACCTTATACACACAAGTGTAAAGGGATAAAGAATATGTGCATAAAGATATATGAATGAGTGATGGTACAGAACGGCATAGGCAAGATGCAGTAGATGGTATAGTGTACAGTCTATACATATACATATGAGATGAGTAATGTAGGGTATGTAAACATAAAGTGGCATAGTTTAAAGTGGCTAGTGATACATGTATTACATAAAGATGGCAAGATGCAGTAGATGATATAGAGTACAGTATATACATATACATATGAGATGAGTAATGTAGGATATGTAAACATTATATTAAGTGGCCAGTGATACATTTTTACATAATTTCCATCAATTCCCATTATTAAAGTGGCTGGAGTTGAGTCAGTATGTTGGCAGCGGCCACTAAATGTTAGTGGTGGCTGTTTAACAGTCTGATGGCCTTGAGATAGAAGCTGTTTTTCAGTCTCTCGGTCCCCGCTTTGATGCACCTGTACTGACCTCGCCTTCTGGATGATAGCGGGGTGAACAGGCAGTGGCTCGGGTGGTTGTTGTCCTTGATGATCTTTATGGCCTTCCTGTGACATCGGGTGGTGTAGGTGTCCTGGAGGGCAGGTAGTTTGCCCCCGGTGATGCGTTGTGCAGACCTCACTACCCTCTGGAGAGCCTTACGGTTGTGGGCGGAGCAGTTGCCGTACCAGGCGGTGATACAGCCCGACAGGATGCTCTCGATTGTGCATCTGTAGAAGTTTGTGAGTGCTTTTGGTGACAAGCCGAATTTCTTCAGCCTCCTGAGGTTGAAGAGGCGCTGCTGCGCCTTCTTCACAACGCTGTCTGTGTGGGTGGACCAATTCAGTTTGTCCGTGATGTGTACGCCGAGGAACTTAAAATGTTCCACCTTCTCCACTACTGTCCCGTCGATGTGGATAGGGGGGTGCTCCCTCTGCTGTTTCCTGAAGTCCACAATCATCTCCTTTGTTTTGTTGACGTTGAGTGTGAGGTTATTTTCCTGACACCACACTCCGAGGGCCCTCACCTCCTCCCTGTAGGCCGTCTTGTCGTTGTTGGTAATCAAGCCTACCACTGTAGTGTCGTCCGCAAACTTGATGATTGAGTTGGAGGCATGCATGGCCACGCAGTCGTGGGTGAACAGGGAGTACAGGAGAGGGCTCAGAACGCACCCTTGTGGGGCCCCAGTGTTGAGGATCAGCGGGGTGGAGATGTTGTTACCTACCCTCACCACCTGGGGGCGGCCCGTCAGGAAGTCCAGGACCCAGTTGCACAGGGCGGGGTCGAGACCCAGGGTCTCGAGCTTGATGACAAGTTTGGAGGGTACTATGGTGTTAAATGCTGAGCTGTAGTCGATGAACAGCATTCTCACATAGGTATTCCTCTTGTCCAGGTGGGTTAGGGCAGTGTGCAGTGTGGTTGCGATTGCGTCGTCTGTGGACCTATTGGGTCGGTAAGCAAATTGGAGTGGGTCTAGGGTGTCAGGTAGGGTGGAGGTGATATGGTCCTTGACTAGTCTCTCAAAGCACTTCATGATGACAGAAGTGAGTGCTACGGGGCGGTAGTCGTTTAGCTCAGTTATCTTAGCTTTCTTGGGAACAGGAACAATGGTGGCCCTCTTGAAGCATGTGGGAACAGCAGACTGGGATAAGGATTGATTGAATATGTCCTTAAACACACCAGCCAGCTGGTCTGCGCATGCTCTGAGGACGCGGCTGGGAATGCCGTCTGGGCCTGCAGCCTTGCGAGGGTTAACACGTTTAAATGTTTTACTCACCTCGGCTGCAGTGAAGGAGAGCCCGCAGGTTTTGGTAGCGGGCCGTGTCAGTGGCACTGTATTGTCCTCAAAGCGAGCAAAAAAGTTATTTAGTCTGTCTGGGAGCAAGACATCCTGGTCCGTGACGGGGCTGGTTTTCTTTTTGTAATCGGTGATTGACTGTAGACCCTGCCACATACCTCTTGTGTCTGAGCTGTTGAATTGCGACTCTACTTTGTCTCTATACTGGGACTTAGCTTGTTTGATTGGAGGGAATAGCTACACTGTTTGTATTCGGTCATGTTTCCGGTCACCTTGCCCTGGTTAAAAGCAGTGGTTCGCGCTTTCAGTTTCACGCGAATGCTGCCATCAATCCACGATTTCTGGTTTGGGAATGTTTTAATCGTTGCTGTGGGTACGACATCGTCAATGCACTTTCTAATGAACTCGCTCACCGAATCAGCGTATTCGTCAATGTTGTTGTTGGACGCAATGCGGAACATATCCCAATCCACGTGATCGAAGCAGTCTTGAAGCGTGGAATCAGATTGGTCGGACCAGCGTTGAACAGACCTGAGCGCGGGAGCTTGCTGTTTTAGTTTCTGTTTGTAGGCTGGAAGCAACAAAATGGAAAGGAGGGCGGGGGAGGGCCTTATATGCATCGCGGAAGTTAGTATAACAATGATCCAAGGTTTTACCAGCCCTGGTAGCACAATCGATATGCTGATAGAATTTAGGGAGTTATGTTTTCAGATTAGCCTTGTTAAAATCCCCAGCTACGATGAATGCAGCCTCAGGGTGTGTGGTTTCCAGTTTACAAAGAGTCAGATAAAGTTCGTTCAGGGCCGTCGATGTGTCTGCTTGGGGGGGGGGGGGGATATATACGGCTGTGATTATAATCGAAGAGAATTCCCTTGGTAGATAATGCGGTCGACATTTGATTGTGAGGAATTCTAGATCAGGTGAACAGAATGACTTGAGTTCCTGTATGTTGTTATGATCACACCACGTCTCGTTAATCATAAGGCAAACACCCCCGCCCCTCTTCTTACCAGAAAGATGTTTGTTTCTGTCGGCGCGATGCGTGAAGAAACCAGCTGGCTGCACCGACTCCGTTAGCGTCTCTCGAGTAAGCCATGTTTCCGTGAAGCACAGAACGTTGCAGTCTCTGATATCTCTCTGGAAAGCTACCCTTGCTCGGATTTCATCAACCTTGTTGTCAAGAGACAGGACATTGGCGAGTAGTATGCTAGGGAGTGGAGCGCGATGTGCCCGTCTCCGAAGCCTGAACAGGAGACCGCTTCGTTTGCCTCGTTTACGGCGTCGCATAGGGTCGCCGGCTGGGATCAGATCCATTGTATTGGGTGGAAGGCAAAACACAGGATCCGCTTCGGGAAAGTCATATTCCTGGTTGTAACGATGGTGAGTTGACGTTGCTCTTATATTCAGTAGTTCCTCCCGACTGTATGTAATGAAACCTAAGATTACCTGGGGTACCAATGTAAGGAATAACACATAAAAAAACAAAATACTGCATATTTTCCTAGGAACGCGAAGCGAGGCGGCCATCTCGGTCGGCGCCGGAAGTACACTTTGGCATACACTATAAGTTGAGAAAATTAGGAGAAGGGATTACAGCTAAATGCAGTCCAATTGAAGACGTCGTGTAAAGATTCTCACAATTATCAGCACGAGCTGAAAATGTACTATTTTGGACTGCTGTCACATCGACACTTATACTCATTGTAATAACCATAATAACCATTAGTGCGGAGTTTCAGTATTCGTCAAGGCCACGGTGCTTCTAATTATGTTTAGACTACTGATATTTTCATGATTTGCCGGCGCGTCTTTTGACTGTGCCTCTTGTTGGTTGGGGTATTTGTAAAATGTATTTTGTCATTATAGAAATAATCTGTTACCGTGTTCCAACAAACATGCTTTCTGTTTCATAGTTGTAGCAAAGGCACTCGCCGAATAAAACTGATTGAACACCTGAATTTAGATTTTTTTTTTTTTTGTGTGTGTTTTTACATATAGCCGACATTAACATAAACTAATGAAAACGCTAGTGTGTTATTTGAAATCAAATTAAAATCTTATTCTAATGTTACCCAAGGCCTTCATAAACACGACCAAATGATCGTTGTTGCGATAGCATATATAAAATATTAATTAAACTGTTAGGATGTTGCAGTAAAAATGACTGCTCATTAGCTTAACGGGGGGGGGGGGGGGGCATTGAGGCCCAGCGGTTCTAGTGTTAAAGTGGGAGATGGTGGCTGGCTGTGTTATTGCCAGGGAAGTGATCTACAGCAGACACATTTCCACCATATTGATTAAACCTATGGTTTCTGTCCCTTTCTCTCCATCTCTCTGCTCTTTCTCATTTACTCTGTCTGTCACTGTACTCACCTCTCGCTCCCTCTGTTTCTCTTACTGTCACGCATGCATTGACGCACGTGGTTGCGCCCACACACACACACTGTCTGTCTGGCATTTCCAAAGGCCTTTTTCCTAGTATGACAGCTCAAATTCTACCAGTCTCAGCCTTTCATACAGCCCAGAGTACAATATTTTCCTCTCCTCCGCTCTCGCTACCTTTCTTGTCCTCCATTCATCCTTTTTTTTTTTTTTTTTTTTTTTTACATGTCAATTGCCTCTCTGTTGTACGGTTTCCTAGCCAGAGAGGCCGACCGTGGTGTGTGTGTGTGCGCGTGCAGTAGGGCTGGCACAATTACTGTATAAACGCGTAACCGACGGTTATGGATGAAGACCGTCATGAAAATAAAATTACCGCCGTAACCATAAAAAATATAAAATAATTGTTTTGTAGAACGAACAGCTGACTGAAGACGGGACCGCCGGGCATTCGTGCGGTGGAGTCAGTTTCTGCGGTAGCATGGACTCTTTACAAGGTGATGAAACTACAAGCAAGGTGTTGTAGCAAACAAATCTTAGGTTGCCTAGCTTCTACTTGGTCACAATCCCGGATCCGGGACCACCAACGCCTTCCTCCCTCCCGGCTGCAGCAGCACGCAGAAAGAAATAGAATGAATAGAACAGGCTTGGAACCTAACCCTGGCGATTGGGGGACGCCGTTCGGTGAATCTTTTCCCGCTCTTGACTGCGCAGCACATGCAGTCTAGTGGGCGAAAGAAGAGAGTGCGTGTCCATTCGAACCGTTTAGAACGGTGGTCGAGTTCATTTGGCAGACCGATAACCGTCATCCAAAATTCCATGACCGTCACAGCCCTATCGTGAGGGCGCGTGCGTGTGTGTGTGTGGCGACGGCGGAGTAGCAGTTGCGTTCAAAGAGTGACAGGTCTAGGGAACGTCCACCTGGGGGAGGGGAGCCCTGTGCTCAGTTGTGTATGTGCGTGTGTGAATGCCTGCGTACGTGTGTGTGTGCAACTGCATTTTGGTCTCCAGTACTAAAGCCAGGTATTTGAAGGAGCTCCTCCATAAGATAATAGCGTTGTTTAGTCAGAGCAGGTCTAAGTGTTTCATCTCTAAGGCAGAAAGCAGCTAAATGGAGCTCTTTGTTGTTGAGGGGTCAGGGCATCTTACTGCCTGGGGCATCGCTATGGTAATAACACACAGACGCACACACAGACGCACACAGTATATCCATGGTAATGACGGCACTGGGACTCGCCTGAGTATGCAAACATTTATCTGGAAAGGCCACTCAGGGTTACGTCTCTCATTCCTCTTCCTACCTCTTTTGCCCTCTCTCTCTCTCTTGCTTCCTGTCTTTATCTTTCTCCTTGCTCTCGTTCTCTACCTCCTCCCACTCTTTCTCCCTTCCTTTGACCTTCTCCATTTCTCCTCCCTGACTCTCTCCTCTGTCAACCTCTCTTTGACTCTTTTTTTCTTCTTCTCTCATCTCTCCCCTCCTTCCTCTTCTCTGTCTGTGCAGTAAAGCTGTGACTGTGACAGATGAGTCTCTCTTGGCGTACCTTTTTAGATAATTAAGTCACTGGACACTTATTCTAGTCCTTGCGTTTTTGTGTTAAAGCTGAGGCACACACACACACACACACGTATACATACACACCCACTTGAAGCCTGGTTGTGCTTATGTAGCTACTGACCACAGCGTCTGCTATGTGCTACCCCAGCGACAAACATTTGTTTTGATGTTGTTGGTTTAGAGAGAGAGAGAGAGAGAATACACACCCCCTTTGATTCGTCTGTGGAAATGTGTTACTCTCTCACTAAAAACAGAAGGCAGGAGAAAGTAACCTACAGTAGCTAGTGCCCACAGGGCCTCTCCACATCCTAGTGTCTTGGTATTTTGATTTGTTGTTCTGTTGGAAAGTGTGTTTTAATTAACACACAGCAGCTGGAGTGGGAATCGTCCCCGGCCCGTGGTTCTCATCCTCTTCATCCCTCGCTCCAACCCTCTTTCTATCCCTCTCTCTAAATCCCCAAATGTCTATTTTCTAACTTTTCAATCCTTCCCTCTCTCTCTCCAGGCTTTCTTCCACCTGTGCCTCTTTCCTGACACTGTCAGATAATCTCTTTATTTATCTTTCTCTCGTTCACCCCCTCTTCATTGTGAGCTGAGTGATTTGGCCTTTCCTTGCTCTCCTTATCAGTACAGATGATCAGGAAGTCTCGAGCAGTATGACTCTGTCCGTCTGTGTGTCATTGACTCATGTCACATCCCATCACGATGCCATCGTTGTGTCACTGTAATAATGTGTTAACTGTCATATGGGTCACCACACATCTCCTTTCCTCCGGCCATGGACATCACAGGACAGAACAGATAAGGACTCTGTCCCAAATGGCACCCTATTCCCTATATATTGCATGGGCCCTTGTCAAAAGGAGTGCAGTACATAGGGAATAGGGTTCCATTTGGGATGCATACAAGGAATAGGCTGGGGATGAATGGGATGAGCGCTAAACTGTAGACAGGGCACCGATATATCTTTCTGCTCACCATTTTTCAGATATGGCCATTGATTAGCCAGGAAGTCGGCACAAGGAAGTAGGTTTTCACGGTCTATATCAGACCCTCATGTGAATAGAAAATATGTGAATATAATTTTTTTTTTGTAGAACTTTGAGAAGGTCACTTCTGGTGACTTAAAAAAGGATATTCTACTCCAAAATGCATGAACATAAAAGTATGCCTTGCTGCTCCTCTCTCCTCTCTCTCTTCACCCTGCTCTTGCTTGACCCCAGGGGTGTCAAACTAATTTCGGAGGGTCGCACTTAATGTATAATACGCTGAACAAGAATATAAACACAACATGTTGGCCCCATGTTTCATGAACTGAAATAAAAGAACCCAGAAATGTTCCATATGCACAACAAGCACATTTCTCTCAAATGATGTGCACAAATTTGTTTACATCCCTGTTAGTGAGCATTTCTGTTGGCATATCAAGAAGCTGATTAAGCTGCATGATCATTACAGAGGTGCATTACAAGGTGCATTACAGAGGTGCACCTTGTGCTGGGGACAATAAAGGGCCACACTAAAATGTGCAGTTTTGTGACACAACACAATGCCACAGATGTCTGAAGTTTTGAGGGAGCGTGATATTGGCGTGCTGACTGCAGGAATGTCCACCAGAGCTGTTGCCAGAGAATTGAATGTTTATTTCTCTACCATAAGCTGCCTCAAACGTCGTTTTAGAGAATTTGGCAGTACATCCAACTGTTTCACAACAGCAGACCATGTGTATGGCATCATGTGGGCGAGCGGTTTGCTGATGTGAACACAGTGCCCCGTGGTGGCGGTGCGGTTATGGTATGGGGCAGGCATAAGCTACGGACAACGAACACAATGGCATTTTATCAACGGCAATTTGAATGCACAGAGATACAGTGACAAGATCCTGAGGCCCATTGTCGTGCCACCTGCATCACCTCATGTTTCAGCATGATAATGCACAGCCCCATGTCGGAAGGATCTGAACATAATTCCTGTGCAGCTGAAAATGTCCCAGTTCTTCCATGGCCTGCATAGTCACCAACTGAGCATGTTTGGGATGCTCTGGATCAAATTGTACAACAGCGTGTTCCAGTTCCCACCAATACCCAGCAGCCATTGAAGAGGAATGGGACAACATTTCACAGGCCACAAACAACAGCCTAATCAACTCTATGCAAAGGAGATATGTCGCACTGCATCAGGCAAATGGTGGTCTCACGAGATACTGACTGGTTTTCTGATCCACGCCCCAACCTTTTTTTTTAAGGTGTCTGTGTACAGCAGATGCATATTTGTATTCCCAGTTGTGAAATCAATAGATTAGGGCTTAATGAATGAAATTGACTGATTTTCCTTATATGACCTGTAACTCAGTAAAATCGTTGAAATTATTGCATGTTGTGTTTGTACATTTTTGTTCAGAATACAGTATTTCCTTGCCCTCAAAATATCCATCGCTTTTGGTATTTTTGATGCTCCCTGACTGTCTAGCGTCATTTCGATGACTGTTTATCAAGCTGGACAGAGTGAAGAGACTACACATTTAGGTTCATTAATATTTCTACAGTTTTCGATTTGGGTTGAGTCATTTCAATGTCGATTGAGATCGTTTTCCCCAGCGGCGCGACGCTGCTAAATGACTATAGGGGAAACACTGCGGCTGGTCATCACGGTGGCAGGTCTCCATTCATCTCTGCTAATGGCCACTGGAGATATAGGCTCTTCTCTTCTTTCCTCTCCTCTCCTCCATCTGTCCATACTGCCATCGATCTCTGTTTTTCAACTCTGCGGCGCCAGCCTCCCCTCTGCTGTATTGTCTTGTATGTGTTTTTCTTCTGGCACATCAATTACGTTTCTTCCATCACCTGGCCTTTAGAGGGATCCTTAAATATAACTCACCAGTCTGCAGTCCTGTGTGACCTGGAAGAGAGAGTGTGTATGTGGGGGGGTGGGGGTGCGTGGGTATCAGCCATCCAATCAACATATTTCTTCAGATCTTTATTTGTGTGTAACCAAAACCAAGCTCATCGAAGACAAATTAAGACCGATCATTTTGAGTGTGTGTGTGTGTGTGTGTAGCCCTGGGCTAATTTCAGTATGAACAGTCTCTGACATTATTTCAGTCTGTTTGAATACCTCTCTGTTGTTCTGGAGGAACTATCAGCACATCTACCGCTGTGTCTTATTTCTGAACGTTTGCGTATGTGCACGCTCGACTATTTCCTTCAGGAAGGCCTCAATTCCAGTAAAGTCTTGTCTTTTTGAAGATATCAGACCGACCATTTCTAAATCCGATATCTACTCTCTCCACCCGGGAGAGAGACTGCTGTCCAAATCAAACACGCTTCAAAAAGGCCTATCCAGAAATCCCCTATCTGCAATTGATTGAATCCTTCAGTTAGTAGCTTGCTGCCTAATAGTGAAAGGCCCATGCAGTGTAGTGTAATGACAGTAATTACACTGCGAGTCGGGTGGAGAGGAGAGTTGGTTTGTTGTGACTGGGTCTGTGCTGCTGCTGCCTGTCTGGCCTGATCTCTGCGGGTCGATGGCAGTAACACACTGCCACACATTGGAAATGGAGCCTCTTCTCAGGGGAGGGATCTATAGACCAACTGTGTGTGTGTGTGTGTGTGTGTGTGTGTGCCTATATGATGTCTCATTGTGCTGAGACCGTAAACATGCCACCCCACTACTGCAGTATCACACACTCGCATGCCTCTCTCTTTCGGTCTCGCCCACATTGTCCATCTGCTGTGCTTCGTCTTTCCGCACGTCTATCCACGGCTCTGTATTCCCATATGGCTTTGCTAACTCTACTCAAACACACACACGCCCGCACACGTACACTCCTCTGCTTCGTGGTGACAGACTCTGCAGTTGGGCAGGATGGTCTGTCTTACATCTGTACCTTAGGGAGAACTTGTATTTCAACTAATCACACTCCTGCCACTCACCTCTCACTCCAGTTGTCTCCACACACACACCCCTCTCCTCTCTCTCTCTCTCAAATGCACACAGGCTACCCGGGTGGCAATTACGACCGTGTCACATCAGCAATGTGAGAGAATAGCTTTTCCGAACCGACGGAGTCCGAAACGCCCAACAGACTGGTTTCTACTTGTCCTGACTCTGTTTTAAAGTCACCACATGACTTGCAGTCAGTCGGTCAGTCAGTGAGTTCATGGGTGACCCCCCCCCCCCCCAAAGGTCACGTGAAATGCCTTTGTTGCTTGCTCTTTCCCGAGCATGCAGTAATCAATATCTGTAGTACTATTAAAAAAAAAGTAAGGTACAACCAAAACACTGGAGAAATAGAAAATGGATATAAGACCATGAGAAAGTAATTAGCCTATATTCAAGGTCAGTTCCAGTACCATATTTACAATTTGCATGGATACTGGAGTGGTAGGGTAGATATGTAAAGGGTTAAGGTGACTAGGCATCAGGTTATTTAATAAACAAAATATCACAGTAAAAATAAAAGTGTTAATTTAACTCAACACTGTTTCAGATAACATTTGGTCCCAGTCTACACAGTGTTAAAGTTACTCTACAGGTAGTGTCACATTTTCAGAGTTAATTTGACTCAAAATGGTGTTAAAAATTCACACTTTTTTTTCATTCCGCTGAATTGAGTTGATTTTACACATTTTACACTCAGATTTAATTCCGACGCTAGAGCTCATTGACTCCACATAATGTTGAAAATACTCATCCTGGGTTAAAATAAGTCAACACTGTAATTTTTACACCCCCTTTTTTTACTGTGTAGCAGCAGCGTATGTGATTTGTATGAAAGTGTGTGTGTTGGAGTGTCAGTGTGTAAGTGAGTGTGCATAGAGACAGTGCTAAATTAAATAGAAGGATCAATGCAGATAGTCCATGTAGTCAATTTGTTAGCTATTTAGCAGTGTTTTGGCTTGGGGATAGGAGCCTGTTGGTGTCAGATTTGTTGCTCCAGTACCGCTTGCCATGGGGAAGCAGATGGAACAGTCTATGGCTTGGGTGGCTGGAGTCTTTAGCGATTTTCCGGGTTCTTCCTTTCACACAGCCTGATATAGAGGTCCTCGATGGCAGGGAGCTCTGCCCCAGTGATGTACTAGGATTTCCTCTGTAGTGCCATGCAGTCAAGGGCGGTGCTGTTGCCATACCAAGCAGTGATGCAGTCAGTCAAGATGCTCTCAATGGTGCAGCTGTAGAAGGAGGGGCCATGCCAAACCTTTTCAACTTCCAGAGGCGGAAGTGGTGCTGTTACGCCTCCTTCACGACTATGCGCGTGAGTGGACAATTTGAAGTCCTTAGTGATTTGGACACCCAGAGGAATGGAATAGCATTGGCTTGCATCCTTGGTTGAAAACCTAAGACACTCTCAAGACAGTCATTTTGTAATAAAAATGACTTTTATTTAAATTAAAAGCTTTTATTTAGCTAGACGTACCAAGGAAGTGTTTTAACAAACAGTCATCTGTAGCTGTATTGAATTATCATTGCTTAGTATACAGAGTACAGTAAGAGTTAAGGTGTGTGTGTGTTACTAGTTTGTTCTGGTCCACAGGTCTGTGTAGTTTTCAACACCCTAGGACGGGAGGCAGAAACCTCCAATGTCTCTTTCATTATCTTCTCCCCACGTCAGATGTGACAAACACAGCTCTGTTGCTCCAGTCATGACACACACACACACACCCCCCACTGGTGTTGAGATTGAGTGTGATGCCACAGTGACATTTAGCTGAGACCTAATTGGAGTACCTAGAGACAACCAACATTCAAGTCTTGGGTTGGGGCTTTTTGCTATCAACCTGGGTTCACTGGTTCACCAAATGCCTGGTAACTTGACACATGTCTTTTCTCCTACATATCTGTTGTATACAGATATGTTGTGTATATTGGGATCTGTTGACTATTAGTCAAATGGGGTGCGGTTTGGAACTGACAGAGGATATTACCAAGTACCATTACTCAGCCACACCAGTGTGCTGTTGGAATAACTGCTTATGTGTGTGAGATAATATGTAATGCTTATGTTGACATTGTGAAAGAGCTAACTGCAGGGGAGCTGTAAAAATAGTGTTTCTGCAGCTCTATTGTCTCCAATCTGCTTTGTGTTTGTACAGAATGTGTCTGTGTGTTTAGACCTAGAGAAGGACAGCGAAGTCCCTGTTGCTAAATGGATGGTCACAGCAGACTTTTAATGCAGTGGTCCCCCCACTGGACTTGTTTACACCACACACACTTCAAGGCATTCCTTCTTCCCCGAGAGGTGTGAAAGAGACCAGTGTGCAGAAAAAATACTTATCATTCTCTGTGATTCTCATATTTAACTGTTCTTATCAAGGTCCAAAAAGGCACATCATTCCTTTGGTGAGGAGTCCAATACACCCCTCAGTGACGCCTTTTACTACACAAGCCAGATACCCTTTTGATTTATGATCTCCTATAAAGTGACATACCAGTTTATGGTACAGAATAGTGTTTTACTCCCTCACCAATGTCATTCCAGCCTACAGCAGCCCTGCCCTTTCAATCACACTGTCATTCTAAAAGAGGATACTAGTCATGTAATTCAATGGTATACTATTGAGTTAGCTCGCTATTACACTAGTTACATAGATGGGTACAGTTGAAGTCGGAAGTTTACATACACTTAGGTAGGAGTCATTAAAACCAATTTTTCAACCACTCCACAAGTTTCTTGTTAACAAACTATAGTTTTGGCAAGACGGTTAGGACATCTACTTTGTGCATGACACAAGTCATTTTTCCAACAATTATTTACATACAGTGAATTATAAGTGCAATAATCTGTATCACAATTCCAATGGGTCAGAAGTTTACATACACTAAGTTGACTGTGCCTTTAAACAGTCATGGCTTTAGAAGCTTCTGATAGGCTAATTGACATCATTTGAGTCAATTGGATGTGTACCTGTGGATGTATTTCAACGCCTACCTTCAAACTTAGTGCCTCTTTGCTTGACATCATGGGAAAATCAAAAGAAATCAGCCAAGACCTCAGAAAAAAATTGTGGACCTCCACAAGTCTGGTTCATCCTTAGGAGCAATTTCCAAATGCCTGAAGGTACCACATTCATCTGTACAAACAATAGTACGCAAGTATAAACACCATGGGACCACGCAGCCGTCATACCGCTCAAGAAGAAGCATTCTGTCTCCTAGAGATGAACGTACTTTGGTGCGAAAAGTGCAAATCAATCAACAGCAAAGGACCTTGTGAAGATGCTGGAGGAAACCACAGTATCCACAGTAGAACGAGTCCTATATCGACATAACCTGAAAGACCACTCAGCAAGGAAGAAGCCACTGCTCCATAAGCGCCATTAAAAAAGACAGACTACGGTTTGCAACTGCAAATGGGGACAAAGATCGTACTTTTTTGAGAAATGTCCTCTGGTCTGATGAAACAAAAATAGAGCTGTTTGGCAATAATGACCATCGTTATGTTTGGAGGAAAAAGGGGGATGCTTGCAAGCCGAAGAACACCATCCCAACCGTGAAGCACGGGGGTGGCAGCATCATGTTGTGGGGGTGCTTTGCTGTAGGAGGGGGTGCACTTCACAAAATAGATGGCATCATGAGGATGGAACATTATGTGGATATATTGAAGCAACATCTCAAGACATCAGTCAGGAAGTTAAAGCTTGGTTGCAAATGGGTCTTCCAAAGGGGCAATGACCCCAAGCATACTTCCGAAGTTGTGGCAAAATGGCTTAAGGACAACAAAGTCAAGGTATTGGAGTGGCCATCACAAAGCCCTGACTCAATCCCATAGAAAATTTGTGGGCAGAACTGAAAAAGCGTGTGCGATCAAGGAGGCCTTCAAACCTGACTCAGTTACACCAGCTCTGTCAGGAGGAATCGGCCAAAATTCACCCAACTTATTGTGGGAAGCTTGTGGAAGGCTACCTGAAGCGTTTGACCCAAGTTAAACAATTTAAAGGCAATGCTACCAAATACTATGTTAACTTCTGAACCACTGGGAATGTGATGAAATAAATAAAAGCTGAAATAAATCATTCTTCCTACCCAATATTCTGACATTTCACAAACTTAAAATAAATTGGTGTTCCTAACTGACCTAAGACAGGGAATTTTTACTAGGATTAAATGTCAGGAATTGTGAAAAACTGACCTTAAATGTATTTGGCTAAGGTGTATGTAAACTTCCGACTTCAACTGTAAGTGAGTAGTAGCGTGGTTATTAAGCCACAAGACAATTCAGTGATGACCTCAGTGGTGGAAAAAGTACCCAATTGTCATACTTTTATTTATTTATTTATTTATTTTTATTGATGCTTTATTTAACTAGGCATACTTGAGTAGAAGTAAAGATACCTTAATAGAAAAGGACTCAAGTGAAAGTCGTGAAGTAAGTGTAAAACTAAATGTAATAGCCAAAATCTTAAGAATCAAAAGTAAAAGTATAAATCATTTCACATTCATACTAAGCAAATCAGACTGCACAGTTTTCTAGTTTTTTTATTTAAGGATAGTCGCACTTCAGTTTTACTATCATTTAAAAACGAAGCATTTATGTCTAGTAAGTCCGCCAGATCAGAAGCAGTACGGATGACCAGAGATGTTCTCTTGATAAGTGCGTGAATTGGACAATATTCCTGCCTTGCTAACCATTCAAAATGTAACGAGTACTTTTGGGTGTCAGGGAAAATGTATGGGAGTAGAAAGTACATCATTTTTTCCTGGAATGTAGTGGAGAAAAAGTAAAAGTTGTCAAAAAAGGATACCCCAAACAACTACTTACGTAAGTGGTACTTTAAAGTACTATACAACACTGCATGTGCTCCAGGTCAGGCTATAGCCATAGCTATCCTCGAGACAATATGAAAATAATTCTGTATTGTCTGGCTGTAGTCAATGGCCATATTGTTTGACTTTTATTTAACCAAACCCAATTAGTCCATTAAAAGTGAGTTTTTTCCAGTTTTTTATAGATCCTGTTATGGTGATGCTCATTTCTGTTCTGTATGTTATCGTCTCGTTAAGACCTGGGAGAACGGCTGTTAGATTCCGCTAACGAGCTGCAGTGCGTTTTAAACAGGCGTGTATGTTATGAGACGCAGTGTTTTTCCTGTCAGTCAGTTGGCGAGGAACAGATGTTACTGCAAGAGCGTTCACACGTACGCGACACGACTCTCCGAAATGGCGCGGTATTGTGACTGATTTTATAGCTGTACAACATCAGGCCAGAATATTGGTAACGGATTGATCAGCTGAAATTGAGGCATTATTACTTGAATAAATAATCATATTGATCATAACAATCCCCCCCCCCTCTTCTCCAGGCGTGCCCCCGTCATCGTCTCCTCTGAAAGGAAGAGGGAGTGATGTCACGTCACCACAACCGCTTCGAGAGGGAGTACCGGGGGATGCCGTGGGAGAGGCGGGACATCATCCGTCCGGCTGGCCTCCTCAACGGATCGGGAGCCAATAACAGCTGCCCAGCCGTCAATGGTAACAACCGCCCGGGACTCCTCCCACTGCCCGTCATCCCTTCCCTCCTGCCAACCCCGGTTACGGTTGCCGTGACGACATCGAGTGGTGGTGACATGGTTGTCAAGCGTCAAGGAGGGGTCCCAGTCACGGCCGCTGGTGCTGCCAAGGTAAGAACACACGGGTCCTCTTTCTCTCTCCGTCCACGCCAAAACCATTTACCTCCCTCCTCATTATACACTCTGTCTCCGCTCTCCAACTCCTACCATTCTCTCCATGCAAATCTCTTTCTCTCTGGCCTCTTTCTCCCTCCCTCTCTCCCTCCACTCTACAACTCTTCTCATCTCAATCCCGCCAAACCGTTTAGCCGCGTCCTCTCTCTCTCCTCTCTCTCTCCTCTCTCTCTCCTCTCTCTCTCCTCTCTCTCTCTCCTCTGTCTCTCTCTGTCTCTCTCTGTCTCTCTCTGTCTCTCTCTCTCTGTCTCTCTCCTCTCTCTCTCTCTCTCTGTCTCTCTCTGTCTCTCAGTCTCTCTCTCTGTCTCTCAGTCTCTCTCTCTGTCTCTGTCTCTCTCTCTATCTCTCTCTCTCTCTCTCACTCTCTCTCTCTCTCTGCCAAATGGCTGGCTTGTTCCCTCTTTTCTCCTCCTCACTAATTTTCTCCTCTCATTATGTAAATTACCTGAGGCAGCAGTTGTGATGTGGCCAAGCTGTAGGTGCTTACAGAGCTCTAAGCTTGGACAGGGTTTACAGGCACATGCTTTCCAATATATGGAATACTTATTATAAACTTACACTATGATGAACTTCATTGGATAAACTAAAAAAGATCCTGTCGTGTTTTTGTCTTTTCCCCCTGATAGCTGTTTTTCTGCTAGCTCTTTTTCATTGTAATCCCCAATCTTTACTCAAAACTGGAATCTGAAAAGTTCTACGCCCTAGTACCACTTTGAGATTTGACCTCTTGCGTTTACTTTTATGCAGTGAGTTCACTGTGAGTTTTCTCTTCTCTCCTGTAGCCCAAGGAGTTACCTAGATACTCTGAGAGAGGCAGCTTCACCAAATGAAGTTAGAAAACCAAGCCTCATCCCTTCTCCTGGCTCTGCTAGTTCGACCACCATTCATCTTCCTCTAACTTTTTCCCGCAATATCACATCACTTTTCTTTCATTTAACTCCACAGGGCCTGAGCTTCTCTCCACCTCTCTCACCCCCACATCACTCCGTTACCATTACATGGGCTTTGTTTTCTCCTTCTCTTTCTTTCCCCCCACATTATCTCATTCGCTCTCTGTCTCTCTCTCTGTCTCTCTCTCTGTCTCTCTGTCTGTCTCTCTCTCTCTCTCTCTCTCTCTCTCTCTCTCTCTCTCTCTCTCTCTCTCTCTCTCTCTCTCTCTCTCTCTGTCTCTCTTTCTCTCTCTTTCTCTCTCTCTGTCTGTCTCTGTCTCTCTGTCTCTCTGTCTCCTCTGCCAGGGAGTAGTGGTAAACAAGACTGCAGTAATGCTGCTGCTAAGTGAGCATCATTAGATGGTTGAGAGAACTCTCTGACCACAGAAATGTAAAATCTCCTCCGGCAGCCAAGTGGCCTCTTTTTGTCTGCTGAATAATGACATGTATCCGGAACAGAACTCTCAGCAGCCACCCTCTCCCACCATGGCTATTGTCATCAGTCAATGGCTGCCAATGTGATTAGGACCACTCAATATG
Source organism: Salvelinus namaycush (assembly GCF_016432855.1). NCBI lineage: Eukaryota > Metazoa > Chordata > Actinopteri > Salmoniformes > Salmonidae > Salvelinus > Salvelinus namaycush. The sequence continues at coordinate 4,726,746 of NC_052335.1, read as the reverse complement.
GCTGCCATGCATATAGCTTCAGTAGCTCGGCTGGTCTGACATGTGTGTCAGATACATGGACGGTTGATAATCAGTGTGTGTGGGAGGAGGGTGTGTGTGTGTTAGGGGGGTGGGGTGTGTGAGCGAACCTCCACCAGATGCTGGCCTGTCTGCTAGTGTTTAGTCAGGGGTTTAACTCTCCTGTGTGTTGTCTTCGACACTTCGTTGTAACCTTTTCTAGCAGCATATAGAATAGCATCATTAAAGAGATTCTCCCGTACATTTTTATACATTTGTGATCCCCGAAAATTGCATACACACTATGTCGCATATGTGCAGATTCTCTGCTGTGTGTGTATCTTACTAGCTGTCACTCATGGCGAGGGGCTGGAACTTTAATTGCTAGGGGGCTGAGCCACGTGGGAGAAATGTAGGGGAAATGGCGCTGCACAGCTTCTGGTAAACAGTCGCTTTCAAACTAGGGATTTTGTGGCTTTTGGAGTAAAACAGTAATTCTGCTCATATATTATGCATGTATGAACTACACATTGACACATTCAGCCCGAAGCGGGAGGTTTAAAAAAAAAAAAAACTTACTCGTCGCCATCCGGAGCATGTCTTTAAACAGGAAACACCTAGAGGCATAAGCTGATGTTTAATAATGGCCTAATGGAACACAGACACACACAATGGACATCCACAGCACTTAGAGCCACCTCTCTCTCATTGTCATCTGCCATCAAAGCAGCTCTGCTCTGAGTCTCTCAGTCTATCTGTCCAGCAGTTTGTGCGTGTTTGTCAGGCAGAGGGATGCTGTTAGTTCTCTGTCCTGGCGCTAGCCCGTTGCTCACTGAAAGGGATACTTTGGAATGTTGCCAATTAAGCCATTTATCTACATCCCCAGAGTCCGATGAACTCGTGGATACCATTTTGATGTCTGCGTGCCACTTGAAGGAAGTTGCTAACTTGCGTTAGCGCCGTGACTGGAAACCTATGGGAACAGCGTGCATGCTCTGGAGAAGTAGATAAGGGGCTTTATTGCCCAAAGTATCCCGAAGTATCCCTTTAACCTGTCTAGCCCCGGGGTTCCGCTAGCGGAACTCCTCCCACATTCCACTGAAAAGGCAGAGCGCGAAATTCTAAAAATATTTTTGAGAAATATTTAACTTTCACACATTAACAAGTCCAATACAGCAAATGAAAGATAAACATCTTGTGAATCCAGTCAACATGTCTGATTTTTTAAATGTTTTACAGCGAAAACACCACGTATATTTATGTTAGCTCACCACCAAATACAAAAAAGCACAGACATTTCTTTCACAGCACAGGTAGCTTGCACAAAACCAACCAAACTAACCAAGAACCAACTTCATCAGATGACAGTCTTATAACATGTTATACAATAAATCTATGTTTTGTTCGAAAAATGTGCATATTTGAGGTATAAATCATAGTTTTACATTGCAGCTACCATCACAGCTACCATCAGAAATAGCACCGACGCAGCCAGAGTAATTATAGAGACCAACGTGAAATACCTAAATACTCATCATAAAACATTTATGAAAAATACATGGTGTACAGCAAATGAAAGACAAACATCTTGTGAATCCAGCCAATATTTCAGATTTTTTAAGTGTTTTACAGCGAAAACACAATATAGCATTATATTAGCTTACTACAATAGCCAACCACACAACAGCATTGATTCAAGGCAACAGTAGCGATAGCGACAAAACCAGCAAAAGATATTAATTATTTCACTAACCTTCATAAACTTCATCAGATGACAGTCCTATAACATCATATTACACAATACATATATGGTTTGTTCGAAAATGTGCATATTTAGAGCTGAAATCCGTGGTTATACATTGTGAAAATGTAGCAACTATTTTCCAGAATCTCCGGATATATTTCTGACACTCACCTATTCTGACCAAATAACTAATCATAAACGTTACTAAAAAATACTTGTTGTACAGCAAATGATAGATACACTAGTTCTTAATGCAATCGCCGTGTTAGAATTCTAAAAATAACTTTAGTACGACATGCAGCTTACGTTATAGCGAGAGAGCGCCCAAAATCTGGGCGGAAACTAATAGTAAACATTTTCGACAGAAATATGAAATAACATCATAAATGGGTCCTACTTTTGTTGAGCTTCCATCAGAATCTTGCACAAGGGGTCCTTTGTCCAGAACAATCGTTGTTTGGTTTTAGAATGTCCTTTTTCCCTCTCGAATTAGCAAGCAAAACTTGCCAAGTGGCGCGAAGCTGTCCATCGTGAACAAACGCAGAGAACGGAACACGCCAAAACTCCCGGAAAAAATGCAATAATCTGATAAAACTATATTGAAAAAACATACTTTACGATGATATTGTCACATTTATCAAATAAAATCAAAGCCGGAGATATTAGCCGTCTATAAGGAAAGCTTTTCAGAAGCCAAAGCTGATGTCCAAAGCTGATGTCCTTTGTCTTCCTGAACAAAGGAAATTGGGGTCCTGTCATTCCAAGACCTCTCTTTTGACCATAGATATAGCTAGAATCCCCATTTCACCTCTCACTGCCTATTGACATCTAGTGGAAGGCGTATGAATTGCATGTATAGTCATACATTTCAAGCAAATTGATAGGGAGGCCCTGGAACAGAGCCTCGATTTCAGATTTTTCACTTTCTGACAGGAAGTTTGCTGCAAAATGAGTTCTGTTTTACTCACAGATATAATTCAAACGGTTTTAGAAACTTGAGTGTTTTCTATCCAATAGTAATAATAATATGCATATTGTACGAGCAAGAATAGAGTACGAGGCCGTTTAAATTGGGCACGATTTTTCCCCAAAGTGAAAATAGCGCCCTCTATCCTCAACAGGTTAAGACCTGACAGGCTGTATTGATGTATGCTGCGAGGACGTCTCTCAGCTGTTCTCAGTGCGTGTGTGTTAAGGTTGGGCGATAACGATGACTGATCGACATCGTCGATGGTGACGGCGTTGTGATGTGAGAGACAATGGGTTAGCGTATTTGAACGTGACTGGCACCGCACAGTAAAGAACGGAGTCTCGCAGCACATAGCAGGGCAGCACACAAGTGACATTCTGAGTAATTTGCCGATTCCTATTTTCTATAGCCTATTACAATAAATATGTTATATACAGAACACATGAGAGGAATGTAGGCCAAACAGAGTGGAGAATTCCACCAAAGCAGCGCAAAATGTCCAGTCAGAAAGCTTTCTTGCTCATGTTCTCTCTGATGCATGGGCCTTACACGATAGTAGTGTTCACCAACTGGCGGTGGTTTTATTTGGCCCCCCAAGTTTTCTGAGCAATTTTTTTTAAATTGTATTTATTATTGTTGATCATAATAGTCTAAAAACACCAGGAAATCAACTCCAAGCGTTTTTAATTTTGAAAAATCTGGTCCCAATAATTCCCACACACAATAAAGCGAAACTTGATCGTGAAATTGTTATGTTTTAGTCAAACATTATACTGTATCTGCCATCTACAAATTATTTGTATTTATGTTCAGGCCCCCCGACCATCTGCTCAAGAACAAATCGGCCCGCGGCTGCATTTAGTTGATGATCCCTGGACTATAGACTAAACTATTTTATTTTATTTTTTTTACATATTTTTACTACGGACACTTCTTAAATATCTTGTGTCTAGCTGTTTAAAAGAAATGTAGCCTATAGTCCCGTCTCTCTCCATTCGATAGGCTATGAATATGACTTTGGTTTATAGGCGTACGCTTTCATCATTTTTACACAAGGATTTCTCCCGTTCAAACAATGAATCTAACGGAGTTCCATCTCAAAAAGTTGTTTTGAATAGCTTAAAAACACAAGGTAGCCAAGGGACTAATAATGAGCGAGAACAAACAATATCAATAGCCAACCTAGTCTTTTCCTATTATTCTTTATGTAAATCCGAACACTCCATTTAGTATGATACGTTTAATATGGTATGTATTAATTTTTGGATGTCCATCACCAATTTCGTATGATATAATATGAATTGTAATTTGTGACATATGTTACGAATTTGCAAAATGTAAAATATGTTACAAATTTGCCAAATGTACAATATGTTACGAATTTACGAAATATATGATTTGTTAGGAATTCTAGCTAGCTCGCTAATGTTAGCTAGGTGTTGTGGTTAAGTTTAGGAGTTAGGTTAAAGGGTTAAGGTTTGGGGAAGGATTAGCTAAAAGGGTTAGGGTTAGGTGACTGGTTAAGGGTTAGCTAACATGCTAAGTAGTTGTAAAGTAGCTCAAAAGTAGTTGGAAGTTTGCAAATTAGGGGGACTATGTAAAGTTGTCCATGATGAGATTTGAACTCTCCACCTTAGGGTTGCTAGAGGTTCACATTATACGCCCAGCCATCCACCACGACCAACCACCCTCTTTTTGTTTTTTGCCTTATGTAGCCATATCAAACAAAACATATCATACAGTACTAAATGGAGAATCCCGGATAAACGTACAGAATAATACGAAATGCTCTGAGACCAGGTTGCAATAGCCTAAAGAAAAATGTAGTTTAAGCTTATTAAGAAAGACATTATCCATGTGCGCCAGGAAAACCAAAGGGCCAATAACCTATCCTCCTACTAGTCCTGTCATAAAGCTTTAAGACAAGTTAGGTATGTTCTAGCCTAAGAAGGTGTTGTCTTAAAGTAGACACTTTCAAAAAATAGTTCATAGCCTAAGCTTAGACATAGGCTATTCTCAATCACAGCTTTATGAAACCGAGAATAATATTTATTTACTGATGCAAATAAAGCCACTATTATCCAGTTCTGAAGACTGTAGACTGCTTCTGTCCAGCTCATGCTTTATAACCTAACTCATTACGGTAAGACAGTTCCTCATCAGACTGTCACGGCTCCATCATGTGTGAGGGACACACACACACACACACACACACACACACACACACACACACACACACACACACACACACACACACACACTCACACAAACCTGTTCCACGCTGAAGCTCCTCCACCAGAAAGGTATATCAGGAAATGTTTGCCTGCACTTAGCCTCTGCCCAGGCTTTCAACAACATTATCTTTCATCATGATTCATCCAGTTGTAGCATTCAATTCCGTGCAGTAGGTATGGTTGGCCAATAGGGGCCTATACCATCATATATCACAATGTTTTATGGGTACATAATCCCAATTGGGCAAAGGTTGACATTGCCCAACCCGTGTGTGTACATGGGCCTGTGGATTGGGTGTGTGTGGGCCTGTGAGCTTTGCCATTGTGTGTGTGTGTGTGCGTGTGTGAGGGTACAGTATATTTAGACAGTATGAGTGCTTGCATGTGTGTATTTGGTATTTGCGGGCCTGTGTGTATCATCTTTAGCTAGCTATGAAATAAACGCACGTGTCGGCTTCCCTGGTTTGCACGTCTGTCTGTGCGTTAGCAAGGCGTGATGAAGCGCCGTGTGCCGAGACTGGAAGCGTACCATCTGGCCACGATGTCCATCATGATGTACAGCTAGCCACGTGGAACACCGCACTACATTGAGGGTAGGAGAGCACTTCTAAATGATCTACCTTATTTATCCAAGCACGTTTTTTTCCCTTCTCAATGAATTTGTATGTATTTTCACTTTGTTTCCAGCGCCTGGGTCTGTTTATACAGATGAATCCTTGGCCGTTGACACCACAACACTATTTCTGTTTTCAGGTGATGAATAGCGTGTAAGGGCTCTCGCTGGGTCGTTTTAGTCAAAGAGAAAGCAGCGCGGCAATCAGGGTTTATTTGGGTCAGGGACTGACTAACACAGGCCATTCACTTTCATAGATTCATGAAGTAGGCCTAATTACCTTAACAGGAAAGATGGACAATTTAACCTGCTTTGTAGAATAGGTGTTGGCCTTTAGCTAGAGGTAACATTTATGTACAGATTTTTCTATAGAATGTTCTTAGGTGTTTTTATTTTCAGAATGATATTTGGTATTTTGGTCTTTTTTTATCAGAATGTTATTTGGTATTTGTGAGGGTGTTATCAGGTTTAAAGCCAGGCCATGTTGGATGGATCAATTTAATTTGTCGACGCTAAACTGTATATTCCAGAGAAATCTCTTCCCCATGGTTGGTTGGATCACCGATTGATACATGCTGTGTATTTCAGGATCTAGAGCTCTAATGCCCTAGTTTCACAGGCTAATCCCTGTTCCCTGATTAATGTGTTTAACCTCTTCAGCACCACAATATAAAACCTACATTTGACTGGTTTTCTGTTCCATTGCAAAAGGTTTTCTGTTATTTAAAAAAAAAAGTTTTCTATTGCATTTCTACTGGTTCTTAAGTTCCATTTCTACTGGTTCTTAAGTTCCATTTCTACTGGCTTTCTGTTCCATTTCTACTGGCTTTCTGTTCCATTTCTACTGGCTTTCTGTTCCATTTCTACTGGCTTTCTGTTCCATTTCTACTGGCTTTCTGTTCCATTTCTACTGGCTTTCTGTTCCATTTCTACTGGCTTTCTGTTCCATTTCTACTGGCTTTCTGTTCCATTTCTACTGGCTTTCTGTTCCATTTCTACTGGCTTTCTGTTCCATTTCTACTGGCTTTCTGTTCCATTTCTACTGGCTTTCTGTTCCATTGCTACTGGTTTTCTGTTCCATTGCTACTGGTTTTCTGTTCCATTGCTACTGGCTTTCTGTTCCATTGCTACTGGCTTTCTGTTCCATTGCTACTGGCTTTCTGTTCCATTGCTACTGGCTTTCTGTTCCATTGCTACTGGCTTTCTGTTCCATTTCTACTGGCTTTCTGTTCCATTTCTACTAGCTTTCTGTTCCATTTCTACTAGCTTTCTGTTCCATTTCTACTAGCTTTCTGTTCCACTTCTACTAGCTTTCTGTTCCATTTCTACTAGCTTCCTGTTCCATTTCTACTTTGTTCCATTTCTACTGGTTTTTTGTTCCATTTCTACTGGCTTTCTGTTCCATTTCTACTAGCTTTCTGTTCCATTTCTACTAGCTTCCTGTTCCATTTCTACTATGTTTCATTTCTTACTGAATTTTCTGTTCTATTTTATACTGGTTTTCTGTTCAGATGGACAGTTAGAAAGTGGCAATACGGGCTGTGGTATTATTGTTGTATTATTAATAGTCCTATTATTGATTTTGTAATATACAGCACCCACACACAGGAAATTGATTCTCTCTCACAGTCAAGTGTACACTATACAATTAGTGGTAATCTTTCCCACATACAGTGAGCTCCAAAAGTGTTGGGACAGTGACACATTTTCTGTTGTTTTGGCTCTGTACTCCAGCACTTTGGATTTGATTACATTTTTTAATTTAAGTGTATTTTCACCCATATCGGTTGAACAGTTTAGAAATTACAGCCCTTTTTGTTCATTGTCCCCCCATTTTAGGGGACCAAAGGTATTGGGACAAATTCACAAATATGTGTAGTAAAGTAGTAAAATGTTCAGTATTTGGTCCATTATTCATAGCACGCAATGACTACATCAAGCTTGTGACTCTACATTTTATGTTTGTTTTGGTTGTATTTCAGATTGAAGAAGGCACAGTGATGCTAAAACGTTGGTGTTTTACCCAATAAATGACTGGGAGTTGATGTATGGTGTGTGCAACTCTTTATTTTTTATAGTTTATAGTTTATTCGTCGTTAGTCAGCACCTCCACACAAAATCATTTTTATGGATGTGCGCCAGCTCGTGTTTTTTTAAATTTCCGATTATTTTGTACCCAATAGAAATGAATGGTAAATGATGTATTGTGTCATTTTGGAGTCACTTTTGTTTTAAATAAGAATACAATATGTTTCTAAACACTTCTACATTCATGTGGACGCTAACGTGATTATGGATAATCCTGAATGCGTCCTGAATAATGATGAGTGAGAAAATTATAGATTATTAGAAATTAGAAATTATAGACAAACAAAATCATCTGAAACATAATCAAAACAAACAGCAAATGTATCCAACAAATGTCACAAGCTTGATGTAGTCATTGCGTTCTATGAATATGGGAGCAAATACTTTACTTTTACTACTTTAATACACATATAAGTGAATTTGTCCCCTAAAATGGGGGACTATGTACAGAAAGTTCTGTCATTTCTAAATGGTTCACCCAATATGGAGGAAAATACCCTCACATTAAAGCTGACAGTCTGCACTTTAACCTTATAGTCACTGTATCATTTCAAATGCAAAGTACGGAACCAAAACAACAACCAAAAATCACAGTCTCAATACTTTTGGAGCTCACTGTATCTGAGACAAACACAGTACATTGCCTTTAGAAAGTATTCATCCCCTTTGACTTATTCCACATTATGTAAAAAATAATTATAAAGATTTTGAAAAACTCCATAATTCCATTTGCACATTATGGGGTAATATGTATAGGCCAGTAACAAAAACAATATCTCAATTTAATCAAATAAAATTGTATTTGTCACATGCGCCGAATACCTTACAGTGAAATGCTTACTTTACAAACCCTTAACCAACAATGCAGTTTTAAGAAAAAAAAGTGTTAAAGTATTTACTAAAATAAACTGAAGTTTAAAAAGGAGCAACAATAAAATAACAGTAGCGAGTCTATATAGAGGGGGTACCGGTACAGAGTCAATGTGCGGGGGCACCGGTTAGTCGAGGTAATATGTACATGTAGGTAGAGGTAAAGTGACTATGCATAGATAATAAACAGAGCGTAGCAGCAGTGTAAAAATAGGGGTGGGGGGTGGACAATGCCAATAGTCTGGATAGCCATTTGATTACCTGTTCAGGAGTCTTATGGCTTGAGGGTAGAAGCTGTTAAGAAGCCTCTTAGACCTAGACTTGGTGCTCCGGTACCGCTTGCTGTGCGGTAGCAGAGAGAACAGTCTATGACTTGGGTGGCTGAAGTCTTTGGCAATTTTTGGGGCCTTCCTCTGACACAGCCTGGAATAGAGGTCCTGGATGGCAGGAAGCTTGGCCCCAGTGATGTACTGGGCCGTTCGCACTACCCTCTGTCGTGCCTTGCGGTTGGAGGTCGAGCAGTTGCCATACCAGTTGCCATAGGCTGTATCATCGTTGTCGGTGATCAGGCCTACCACTGTTGTGTCATTGGCAAACTTAATGATGGTGTTGGAGTCGTGCTTGGCCACGCACCCCTGAGGGGCCCCAGTGTTGAGGATCAGCGTGGCAGATGTGTTGCTACCTACCCTTACCACCAACCCATTTTAAATTCAGGCTGTAACACCATAAAATGTGTAAAAAGTCAAGTGGTATGAATACTTTCTGAAGGAACTTTATTTCGTCTTGCAGTATTGGCAGGTCACCTTTAAAAATATATATATATTTTAAATCTTAACGGAACATCCTGGTTTATATAAAGGTGATATTTAATATAGACTAACCAGTAAAAGCAACATGAATAGAATGCCATACCTTGTACACATGAAAATGTGTGTCCTCCTCACACAGTGGCAGAGCAGTGCTAACTCCCCTTGTATATCATTGATTGGCGGCAGGGCAGGTTTGGTACTTCAGTGCTGGGAGCAGCAGACCCCCCCCCCCCCCTGGTTGTGATGCAACATGCTATCTACAACACAGCAGGAGGCTACTGCCTCTCTCTGACACCGCTCGTCAACAAGGAGAGAAAGTTCACAATAACCCATTCATTCTCTACCCGTAATTACTCTGTGGCCATGTTAAGACGTCCACTGTAGTAGGCCTAAAATAGGCTGCCTCCCTGGAAGAAACTATTGTTTGAAAAGCATGAGAACTTGTGGTGTTAGCAACACTGAACATAACACAGCAAACAGGGCCCGAATCCACACTGTCGTAGTAGAGACATGGACAGGGCGATTTGGAAGGCAGAAAAGGTAATGCCGTCATATGATATGGGACATATTTAAATGGGGAGTGAGTCCGCAAATTCTCACAGTATCTTGTGGAAACTTGAGACAGGTATATTTTCAGAACCTGTACCGGGTTAATTGCATAGTTAAATGCCAAAAATAATAAATTAGCAATGTCACTAAGCAAACAAACAAAACAGCCAGTACAAATGTCTAAAAAATGAAATCACTTACGTGGTTTTGCAGTTTGCAGTACCCCACAACTAGCAACAGCTGTTATTGTCATTAGCTAGCAAGCTAGTTGCGTTGTTAGTGATTTGTAGCTTGTGAATTATGTTAGCTATCTAGCTAAGTAACCCCTAGCAAACTTTTAGTCCAATGCCTGAGACTGATGAAACTTGTTGGCTAGGGAGATTAAATAGTCTACTTAGGCCTGCTCGCTAGCCAGCTAGATACCTTTAGCTTGCTAATTTGCTAGCTAGCATCACTAATGAGCTAGTTAGCTAATAGTGACAATATGACCTGTTGCTTCTCGTGGTGTAGTGCTGAAAAAGCACACATATATATATATATACACTGCTCAAAAAAATAAAGGGAACACTAAAATAACACATCCTAGATCTGAATGAATTAAATATTCTTATTAAATACTTTTTTCTTTACATAGTTGAATGTGCTGACAACAAAATCACACAAAAATTATCAATGGAAATCAAATTTATCAACCCATGGAGGTCTGGATTTGGAGTCACACTCAAAATTAAAGTGGAAAACCACACTACAGGCTGATCCAACTTTAATGTAATGTCCTTAAAACAAGTCAAAATGAGGCTCAGTAGTGTGTGTGGCCTCCACGTGCCTGTATGACCTCCCTACAACGCCTGGGCATGCTCCTGATGAGGTGGCGGATGGTCTCCTGAGGCATCTCCTCCCAGACCTGGACTAAAGCATCCGCCAACTCCTGGACAGTCTGTGGTGCAATGTGGCGTTGGTGGATGGAGCGAGACATGATGTCCCAGATGTGCTCAATTGGATTCAGGTCTGGGGAACGGGCGGGCCAGTCCATAGCATCAATGCCTTCCTCTTGCAGGAACTGCTGACACACTCCAGCCACATGAGGTCTAGCATTGTCTTGCATTAGGAGGAACCCAGGGCCAACCGCACCAGCATATGGTCTCACAAGGGGTCTGAGGATCTCATCTCGGTACCTAATGGCAGTCAGGCTACCTCTGGCGAGCACATGGAGGGCTGTGCGGCCCCCCAAAGAAATGCCACCCCACACCATGACTGACCCACCGCCAAACCGGTCATGCTGGAGGATGTTGCAGGCAGCAGAAGGTTCTCCACGGCGTCTCCAGACTCTGTCACGTCTGTCACGTGCTCAGTGTGAACCTGCTTTCATCTGTGAAGAGCACAGGGCGCCAGTGGCGAATTTGCCAATCTTGGTGTTCTCTGGCAAATGCCAAACGTCCTGCACGGTGTTGGGCTGTAAGCACAACCCCCACCTGTGGACACCCTCATGGAGTCTGTTTCTGACCGTTTGAGCAGACACATGCACATTTGTGGCCTGCTGGAGGTCATTTTGCAGGGCTCTGGCAGTGCTCCTCCTGCTCAAAGGCGGAGGTAGCGGTCCTGCTGCTGGGTTGTTGCCCTCCTACAGCCTCCTCCACGTCTCCTGATGTACTGGCCTGTCTCCTGGTAGCGCCTCCATGCTCTGGACACTACGCTGACAGACACAGCAAACCTTCTTGCCACAGCTCGCATTGATGTGCCATCCTGGATGAGCTGCACTACCTGAGCCATTTGTGTGGGTTGTAGACTCCGTCTCATGCTACCACTAGAGTGAAAGCACCGCCAGCATTCAAAAGTGACCAAAACATCAGCCAGGAAGCATAGGAACTGAGAAGTGGTCTGTGGTCACCACCTGCAGAACCACTCCTTTATTGGGGGTGTCTTGCTAATTGCCTATAATTTCCACCTGTTGGCTATTCCATTTGCACAACAGCATGTGAAATGTATTGTCAATCAGTGTTGCTTCCTAAGTGGACAGTTTGATTTCACAGAAGTGTGATTGACTTGGAGTTACATTGTGTTGTTTAAGTGTTCCCTTTATTTTTTTGAGCAGTGTATATATATGTTTTACATTTGTACTGGCTATTGTTGTTTTGTTTGTTTGTTTTTGCTTTGTGACATTGCAACTTTCTGATATTTAACTATTCAGTTAGCCCAGTCCAGGAGATACTGAGAGAGTTTGCGGACTCGCGGATAGGGAGCCTCAGAAGAGAAAAATCTGGTCATGGATCAAGAGCCACTCCCTTTTCAATACGGTACTAGTAGCTGAAAGTAAATTGAAAACAGTACTCTGTATCACCTTTGAGTTGAACACATCAGGGTTCCTTCTATTCTCTAGCATCTCCTTGCACAGACATATCCTTGACTGTGGCTGGCAGGTGTATTTTATAATATAAACCCTGCCTGTGTCTCAATACCGATGTAGGAAAAACACAGAATAGAACCGGCCAATAAGAAGATATGAATGATGAAATCACAGCACCTTTATTGAGGATACGGCGAGAGCAAAGAGAGAGATTTAATTTTTTTGGGGAAAAATGTGATAACCTTGCTGCGAGGTTGCAGTGAAATGTACTGAAAGTGAGATGATTAAAGTTTAAAGAGACTCCCACCAGGGAAACTGAAAAGAAAGGAAAAAGAAAGAGGGAGAGACAGGAATGGCGGGTGAGACTAGCTTCTGAATTAGGCGCAGATAAAAAAGGAAATCCACTACAATAGTTCCTTCAAATGATGGAAGATCTAGCACAGATAAAATGAAGCTTTTCATTTCTGAAGCACACAGGCTCACCATGAGGTGGTTAAATAGAAACCAGCTTCCCTATGGAAACTGCCACGAGCTGAACAGCCATTCAACTGAGGAAGATATATTGATTCATGACTTGCATAAATATTATTATACAGCTCCTGCCTCTCTCACATGCAGCTTTGATAAATGATATCTTTAATATCACACTGATTTCTTGTTGGGTTGAATGTTTGAATAGTAATTAGTTTGTCTTATTCTGATTCACTGTTGATTTATCATTGTGAAAGACACTGTACTATTTCTCTTGACCTGGACTTACAAATTCCTTATATATATATATTTGTCCTTGGTTTAAAAACAGATTTTTTTTTAAATTGAAAATATTTGTGTTTCTATTAGGGAAACCTGTCTCTCATTATGGCTGAATGTGATATCCACCTGGCTAGAAACCAAATAGTAAAGTGTTGTATTCACATATGCTTATAATGACATTTGGAAATATTTATGGTGGATTCATTTCTTATCTGGGGCAAAGCTTTTCCTGGCCTGAAATAAACTGTAGCGGTAAACACAAACTAGCTGAATCAACGCATGTTGAAAGCATGATGTATCATGGACGTCTGTATTTGACAAAATCGTTAAGTGTACAGAGTGTGAATAGGCTATAGTCTTCGTTTTGCTGTTGACGCTATCTTATTGCAGGTCCTATTACGGTCACAGTTTGCTTTGGCAATTGAAGTTCTCACCCTTTTCATACCAGTAAATTATCTTGAATTGAATTGCTAGTAATGTACTTCACAGGGCACAGCATGGCCATTTCTGGAGGAAATTTACAGCCTCTTATTCTATAAATATTAATGGTTGGAGAGGAATCCTATTTCCCCCATTTTTAACGGCGTAACCTTGAAGCTTAATTTACTATTCATATGTTGATTACGTTAAACCTAAAAGTATTTTCGACAGTCAGAGTCTTGGCACCCCTGTGTTTCCCCTCCGTCTTTCTACCTCTACCTCACTTTTCCCTCTTAGTTTTACATTTCAATGTCTACACGAACGATGGCAAAATCCATAGACATGGCGAAGCTCCTCACCAAAGCTTTGTTTTGCGGGACATGCATTATCCATGAATTGCATGATAGGCCGATGGATCTCCCACTGTTGTGGAGCGGAGCAGAACACTTCTCTCTCTTTATGCTGTCCGGCTGATCAATGCGTGTCAGTCTGAATGAAGACAACCTTCAGAATACTCAGGGATCTCTATTCCAGTCCCCAGAGAAATAGCTTGGCAACGCACTCATATGAAATGTTTTTTTCTTCAATCTATCCTTTATATAAGAACGAACCATTGTATGGCATTAAAACGTAAAGAATTACGTCTGACGTTTCAATGAATTTGAGTTAAACCATATTTTCTCCTGACGATTATGTACCTTTTTGGTTCTTGGGGTAACTTGCTTATGAATATGATGAGGATTAGCCTGACTATAACATTTCCACAAATATTTCCTCTCAATTTGCCATGCAGGAGACACGCCATATAATCTTTCAGAAACACAAACATCATCATAAATGCATGTCTTATCCTCTGATATCCTCTCCCAGGCATCCAGAACAGGACAATAAGAGCTCCGGGATCGCCGGGATCTTTAGTTGATTGATTTGAGATGTGTGGTTAGGATGACACATGGAAAGAGTTGAGTGTTGAGGAGGACCAGTGATCGCTCTGTTTACTCTGGTCGATAGCCCCAGGGTGTTAAAATGTGGAGCCTTCCATTTGCTGCAGCATGTGGACAGCATTAAGATTCTCCATTCAAACCAGACCGTCCATGATGACTAGATCTGTATGGAACACGGTTCCTTATTAGCAATTAGTAACCCGAAACAGCCACAAACTGAACACTCCCATGACACGCACAGGCCTGTATCAGAACTCTCCCATTCCATACTTTGCTAAACTGATCATTGCACACACCATATAGCCCGGGGGCCTTAGAAATGTCTCCCTAAGAACTCTAAAGATGTATTTTCTAAAGCTGCCACCTTAACCTTGTCGTTCTAGTATTGTTGTTTCATATATACACTACCGTTCAAAAGATTGGGGTCACTTAATCTTTTCTTTTTATTGGCCAGTCTGAGATATGGCTTTTTCTTTGCAACTCTGCCTAGAATGCCAGCATCCCGGAGTCGCCTCTTCACTGTTGACGTTGAGACTGGTGTTTTGCAGGTACTATATAATGAAGCTGCCAGTTGAGGACTTGTGAGGTGTCTGTTTCTCAAACTAGACACTCTAATGTACTTGTCCTCTTGCTCAGTGTTGCACCGGGGCCTCCCACTCCTCTTTCTATTCTGGTTAGAGACAGTTTGCGCTGTTCTGTGAAGGGAGTAGTACACATCGTTGTACGAGATCTTAAGTTTCTTGGCAATTTCTTGCATGGAATAGACTGACGAGTTTCTTTGTTTCTGGCCATTTTGAGCCTGTAATCGAACCCATATGCTGATGCTCCAGATACTCAACTGGTCTAAAGAAGGTCAGTTTTATTGCTTCTTTAATCAGGACAACAGTTTTCAGCTGTGCTAACATAATTGCAAAAGGGTTTTCTAATGATCAATTAGCCTTTTAAAATGATGAACTTGGATTAGCTAACACAGCGTGCCATTGGAACACAGGAGTGATGGTTGCTGATAATGGGCCTCTGTACGCCTATGTAGATATTCCATAAAAAATCTGCCGTCTCCATCAATTTGATATTTTAATGGACAAAAATGGTGCTTTTCTTTCAAAAACAAGGACATTTCTAAGTGACCCCAAACTTTGAATTGTACTATTTGATAATTATTTTTGATTATAAATTGGTGTACAATTCAGTCTGACTGCAAGAATCCATTAAAACGTACTACTACTGCTACTTAAAGCTCAAACCTCGGACACACAGTGCTGCCCACTGTCAGGCTGTCTGATGAACTACAGAAGATAAGATTGAATAATGTTTGATGAGAAGAAGCTACAGTACAATAAATACATGATTCTATTCAAATAATGACAATTACTGATTTGATTTTGATAATTATTTTTATTACGATATTTTATGTGGGTTTAATCCAACTTGCTGACCTTGCAAACTGGAAACAGGTTCTGAAAAGGGGGGGGGAATGCTTTGATTGAAAACAGTGCTAGGTCAAGGTCACGATGATGACATCTGCCATCTTGGTCAATCTCATGACAGAGGTCTCCATGGCCTTTGTTCAACCAAATCCAAATCCCTCTCCCTTGATGCACGATGTTACTTTATTCCAGTCTGTAAATATGGTCTTATCCTAGCTGCCCTTCTGTGCCAAAGACAAACGTTTGTTTGTCTGTCTGCCTGTCTCTGTCTTTCCATCTCTCCCCTGTCTGTGTCTAGCCGTCTGTCTACTCCGTTCCATCCACCCCAGCCAAGTCCTCCTCTCCGCTGTCTGTGTTTAGATTCCTGCAGTAAACAGTTTGATTTTAATCCATTCCCGAAAACAGAAGTGGAGAACCTCGATGTTCTCGTTCTATAACCGGAAACGATTTTCTCCTCAAAACCCAGTCAGGGTTCTGGCGGTGTGGTGTGGTTGGTCTGGCTTCTGTAGCCTTTGCTAAGGGCTGTGTTATGGTGTTGGCAGGGAGAGGAGAGGAAAGAAGGGGAGATGAAGATGGCAGACCAGGAGAGAAGGCGAAAGGAGGGCAGACGATGAGAGAAGAAAAGGGAGAGGAGAAAGACAGGGAGGGGAGGTTTAGCGGTCGGCTCTAATAACCAGTCATATGATATCACATTGAAATCTCTATTATGAGAAATAATAGAGCATGTTTTCTATGATCACAATTACTAGCCATTTTTTTTAGTCTGTGGCATTGAAAGGCGCAATGCGTTTTCTGTCTGGTATTGAAAGGGCAGACAAAATGTTGTAATTCAATATTGTACATGGGCTCTCCCTGTACAATAGAAGGACCTTTGTTGCTGTGGGCTCTGGCTGAATGGAGACCAACACAGATGATAATATGATGTCACTGGATAAACAAAAGGGGTATTTACAAGGCAAAGGCAGTATCAGACAAGTGTTGTCTCTTTTGCTCGCTTCCTTTCTCTCGGTCTCTCTGTCTCTCTTGCTTTAACTCTCTTTTGTTCTCTCTCTCTCTATTGCATTTCAATCACATGGCCTGTAGATTGTGTTGAAAGAAGGACTTGAGAGGTCCGGGATATATGTGTGTGTGTACATGTTTTACTACACTTGTCAGTCCTCACAGGAATAGTAAACCAACAAAAATGTCTAGAAGTGAGGATGTTTTGCTGGTCTTCACTTGTAAAAAGTATATTTTAGGCTTAGTGGTTAAGTTTAGGGTTCAGGTTAGGAGATGGGGTTAGGGAAAATAGGATTTTGAATGGGAATCAATTGTTGGTTCTTTAAAAAAGTCCTCACAAGTATAGTAAGACATAGCTGTGTGTGTTTACTCCCCTCCGTCCCTATAAGGGTACAGCTGACAGTCCTTTCCTTTACTGTAATGCAATGATAGAAACCACTTCTCTTATTCCCCTGTTCCCCTATCTCTCTGTTTCTATCTCTCCTCTACTTTCTTTCCCTCCCTCCTCTACACTTCAAACATTTTTCCTATCATAGTGTAGATCCTTGTTTCTGTGTCATCTTCATAGCATCCCTGTTTATGTGTGTGTGCGGTGTGTGTGAAATTGGATTGCTGATCTGTTGGTGCTGAGTGGCAGAGATGTAATATGAGATAGCGCGGCGGTGACGGAGAGCAGCGGGGGTGGGCGAAGCTGTGACGGCGGAAAGACAGCCGGGATGTAGGACGCTCTCTCACTGGGGGGGGATCACAGACGACATCACTTGAGTTCCTCTAGTCGTTTCCTCAGACTGGGAACACATTGGGCTCAAATCTCAAATAAGTATCGACAAATTGTTCCGGCAATTCTCAAACATTGAAAAATGAAGGTGTCCTGGTCTTTCCTGTATACGTCAGTGCTCTACTTTTAACCAGAGCATACACACCCTATTCCCTATGTAGTGAACTACTTTTGATAAAAGCCCATATAGGCTGCTAGGACTATTTGAAATATTGTGTAATTGGAGACCTAGACCTTGTCAATACTATACAGCCTTGCCATCCCCTCACCACTTCCTCACCATCATAGGTTCAGGGGTCAGGGTCAGAAGTGAGAGCATCTAGTCTAAATATGATCCTTTGACCCCTCAACTTGACCCGCTGCCCTTTGCAGATCAGTTAATGCTTCTGCCATCACACACCATTGATGAAGCAGAAACTGCAACATGTGGCTTGTGTGCGTGATTACATAGAGTACCAGTCAAAGGTTTGGACTCACCTACTCATTCAAGGGTTTTTCTTAATTTTTTACTATTTTCTCAATTTTTGAATAATAGTGAAGACATAACTATGAAATAACACATATGTAATCATGTAGTAACCAAAAAAGTGTTAAACAAATCAACATTTTATATTTGAGATTCTTCAAAGTAGCCACCCTTTGTCTTGATGACAGATTTTCACACTCTTGGCATTCTCTCAACCATCTTCATGAGGAATGCTTTTCCAACAATCTTGAAGCAGTTCCCACATATGCTGAGTACTTGTTGGCTGCTTTTCCTTCACTCTGCGGGTCCAACTCATCCCAAACCATCTCAATTGGGTTTAGGTCGGGTGATTGTTGAGACTAGGTCATCTGATGCAGCACTCTATCACTTTCCTTCTTGGTCAAATAGCCCTTACACAGCCTGGAGGTGTTTTGGGTCATTGTCCTGTTGAAAAACAAATGATAGTCCCACTAAGCGCAAACCAGATGGGATGGCGTATCACTGCAGAATGCTGTGTGTGCCTTGAATTCTAAATATATCACTGACAGTATCACCAGCAAAGCACCATCACACCTCCTCCTCCATGCTTCACGGTGGGAACCACACATGCGGAGATCATACGTTTACCTACTCTGCGTCTCACAAAGACACGGGTTGGAACCAAAAATCTCATTTGGATTCATCAGACCAAAGGACAGATTTCCACCGGTCTAATGTCCATTGCTCGTGTTTCTTGGCCCAAGCAAGACTCTTCTTATTATTGGTGTCCTTTAGTAGTGGTTTCTTTGCAGCAATTCGACCACGAAGGCCTGATTCACGCAGTCTCCTCTGAACAGTTGATGTGTTTGTTACTTGAACTCTGAAGTATTTATTTGGGCTGCAATTTCTGAGGCTGGTAACTCTAATGAACTTCTCCTCTACAGCAGAGGTAACTCTGGGTCTTCCTTTCCTGTGGCGGTCCTCATGAGAGCCAGTTTCATCATAGCGCTTGATGGTTTTTGCGATTGTACTTGAAGAAACTTTTAAAGTTCTTGAAATGTTCCAGATTGACTGACCTTCATGTTTTAAAGTAGTGATGGACTGTCATTCTCTTGCCATAATGTGGATGTGGGTCTTTTACCAAATATGGCTATCTTCTGTATACCACCCCTACCTTGTCACAACACAACTGATTGGCTCAAACGCATTAAGAAGGAAAGAAATTCCACAAATTAACTTTTAACAAGACACACCTGTTAATTGAAATGCATTCCAGGTGACTACCTCCATGAAGCTGGTTTAGAGAATGTGCAAAGCTGTCATCAAGGTAAAGGGTGGCTACTTTGAAGAATCTCAATTATAAAATGTTGATTTGTTTAACACTTTTTTGGGTACTACATGATTCCATATGTGTTATTTCATAGTTTTGATGTCTTCACTATTATTCTACAATGTAGAAAATAGTAAAAATAAAGAAAAACCCTTGAATGAGTAGTTGAGTCCAAACTTTTGACTGGTACTGTAAGTCCGGTTCAAGAGCATAGGCCTATTGAATGCATTATGTCTGTCTTGAAAAATGTGTTATCTTAATGGGACTTTGAAAAATGGTTTGTAAAAGTCATTGTTCTTTTTGTTCTTTATTCTTTCTGGTCTAGTCAGCGTATCTGTCTCTAGTTGTTGGTGACAGAGCTCAGCTTTATTCAGCAGTCTATTCTGTCTTTGTGATACTAAAGAGACTTGCCCTTTAACCACAGATCCAGAATCTGATTTCTACCCCTAATCATAACCTTAACACAGGGTTTCCCAAACTCCGTCCTCTGGACCCGAAGTGGTGCACGTTTAGTTTTTTTTGCACTAGCACTACACAGCTGAGTCAAATAATCAACTAATCATCAGGCTTTGATCATTTGAATCAGCTGTGTAGTGTTAGGTCAAAAAGCAAAACGTGCACACCTTGGGTCCTGAGGACCGAGTTTGGGAAACGCTGCCTTAACCATTTATATACAAAGTTAGCCACAGATCTAGGATCAGATTACTCTCGCCCGAATCCTAGCTGTAACTATTAGGAGGATCAAGAAATATCGGATCCTGAACCAGTGGTTAGGGGCACTTATCTTGTTACTCCATAATTATTAAGTAGGGAAAGGAGAGTAAGGGCGGGTAAGAGTAAAGAGGAGTAAGTTATTCTTACACTCTGTCTACCTTAATTGTATCTTCTGAAATGAGAATGAAATGCCCTCAAGTTTCTGTCAAAAGCACTGTAAGACACATTTGATTGATTCTCTTGTAATTATTGGAAGCCAGTTCTACTCTGAAGTCAGTTCTATCTCAGTATAACCACTGTTACCACAGACTCTGTTCCTCTCCCAACCATCCGTCTATCTCGTCTGCCATTCATTCATCTATGTAATTGAGCGCATCAGCAAATGAGCGGCTCAGCTCTCGGGCCCTTCAAGGCCCCACATTTAGCCCTGCTATCCCCCTTCAAGTGTAAAATGAACTCCCGCGGCGCCAAGCTCAGTCCAGCTGACTGCATGTAATTTGGTTTCTCAGGCTGGGAAAGCTCTCTGCTCTCTTATCTGTCACCCCTCTCCACCTCCATCTCTCTTTCTTGCCCTCTTTGTCACCCCCTTCCACCCATCTCCGCTAGCTTCCCTCCCTCTTTGTCTCGCCTATTCCATGGGGGCAGACTAGAGAACGGTGGCATTTAGAAAGGTACGTGTGGAAAGGGTTGACATTCAGAGCACCTCCTTTTCTTTAAAGGCATAGTTCACCCAAATTACAAAATTACATTGGTTTCCTTACCCTGTAAGCAGTGTATGGACAAGGTATGATGGAAATCCATGCTTTGGTTTAGTTTCCCTGGCACTGTTTCCACATGCTAATGCTTTTGCCTTTATGGCACAAATCCCATTCAAGTCATGAGACTGATATTAGAATTCTTCGCACATGTTCAAAACATCTATAAGTGACTTGCTGAGCTTCGCAGTCAATTTTAGATACTTTTCGGATGATTTGGACATGTTGCGCGAAACATGCTAATATCAGTCCCAAAGGATAGCATGGTGGAGTACCAGGGAAACTAAACCAAAGTATGGATTGCTGTCAAACAGGTTAAGGAAACCAATATGTCATTTTGTCATTTGGGTGAACTATCCCTTTAAGTTTAAGTCTGACCAAAATCTGATGGCGAATGCATAGATTTAAAAACATCAGTCACGTTGCTAGAAAATAGCATTTAGATACCATTTCCCCGAACTCAGATTTGACTAGGCTGAATAGTCTGATGTATGCACTGGTACGATTGATCATGGTAGTGTCTCCCCCATTTTGTTTCAAGACGTCTCACACTTTTGACATGGTGCGCTATGGGTTCTCGGAGCATCTGTTTTACACAAGAATTGGGCTAATTTGTTTTGCTGTTGGCTTTTATGTTTCCTCAGCTAGATTTGTGTGAATGATTATGCCAACTAAACAAGCAATTATAGAACCTGAGTCACTGTGGATGCTTTAGGGTGACTCCTGGCAACAAGACCAAAAACAACTGACCCTTTCATTTTCCTGGAAAAAAGGGGGAGGGTGAGTGAAATAGCCTGCACTCTCTTTCAAAGTATATAACCGCCAAGGCCTCGCGTTCCTTTGAAACATTTTCAGTGGACTTGGCCGCGTTTCCAAGCGAGTGCACAAAACAGGCGTCACCCAAAGCTTCAGAGAAGTTTCTTTGTGAAAATTCCAGGTGACAGAATCGATATCCAATTGCCTGTGTGCTCTTTTCTCCCCCTGAGCTGGTATCTGAAATCGCTCAAGATTGACTTCAAAATTGGACACCTGTCCATGTCCTGAGGACGTCGAGAAATTCCTTCAAAAACTGCTCACTAAACTGTGTTATTACTATCAAGTAGGCTTGGGTTTTGCTATGGTGTTGTGGACAGCAGTGGTGGATGGATGTTATGCTATTACTCTGGATCCGAAGGCCGCATGTTCAATCCCAGTGGTGGACACTCGTTATTTTGTTGTTGTTGTTTTAACCCTATCCCAAACCTTAACCGTTAACTTAACCATTCAGAATGAATGCCTCAACGTAATGTTTGAACCCTATTCAAAACCTTAACCCTAAAGTTTGACATTTTACGTTTGGAGAAACGTGGATAAACATCAGAATCTGAAATCAAATTGGTAAAACCGGGAGATTTTGTTGATCTGCTATCAAATCGAAGTGTATTGGTTGTTTAGCAGATTAGCAGTTTAGATGAAGTTTAGCAGATGTTGTAGCAGGTGCAGCGAAATGCTTACAGTATGTTACTAGCTCCTAACGATGCAGTGAAATGTCAATTACATTAACAAAATAACAATTAAAAAAATGTATCTTGAAATGTCGGAACGAATCCAATTAACCCAAATAGCACTTCAACGGTAATCCAAATGCAATGCTCCCGTGACACCAGATGCTGTAGATGTGGAGTGCAGACTGGCAGTGTTCCCCCGATCATGCATTGGGCTGATCGCGCCACCCTCTGGAGAGCCCTGCGGTTGCAGGCGGTGCAGTTGCCATTCCAGGTGGTGATACAACCCGACAGAATGCTCTCGATGGTGCATATGTAGACGTTTGTGAGGGTCTTAGAGACCAAGCCAAATTTCTTCAGCCTCCTGAGGTTGAAAAGGCACTGTTGCACCTTCTTCACCACGCTGTCGGTGTGAGGGGACCATATCAGGTCTTCAGTGATGTGCACACACAGAAACTTGAAGCTTTTGACCATATCGATGTGGATGGGGGTGTCTCCTGTAGTCCACGATCAGCTCCTTAGTTTTGTTGAGGGAAAGGTTATTTTCCTGGCACCACCTCCTTTCTGTAGGCTGACTCGTCGTTGTTGGTAATCAGGCCTAACATTGTTGTGTTGTCAGCAAACTTGATGATTGGGTGAACAGGGAGTACAGGAAGGAGCTGAGCATGCACCTCTATGGGGCCCACGTGTTGAGTATCATAGTGGCAGAAGTATTGTTGCCTACCTTCACCACCTGGCGTTGGCCCGTCAGGAAGTCTAGGACCCGGTGGCCTGGGTGCTGTGTTTGATCAGCTTGGACCAGTGCTTTCCCATGTGGAACAGAACATTTGACACACAGCACATGGAATACGCGGAACATGGCATACAGAACGTGTTGCAACAGAGCAGTAGAACAGCAGGTGTTCCGAGGTTAACCAGTGTTAGGGCTGTGGAATGATGGATGTGATATTGGTGTTTATTACAATGACATAATTAAAACGGTGTTCAGGAAACACCTGCATGGTTAGCCATATGTGGTGTGTGGGTAACCATAGATTCATGGTAATGGGGGACTGGTTTATAATCCCCATGATGGATGGAATAGAATGGACACTTATGCTACGCTGTGTTGGGATTAGACATTCTCATGTTATTTGATTTACAGCGGGTTGCAAATAATTGGGCTGTTAATTTGTTTAAAATCCCATATGTGGTTTACACTGTCTGCTACTGCCCTCGGGAATGGGATTATGGTGAATGTAGTGTTTCAACGTAGAACTACTATTACAGAAGGTTATGTAGGGTTGGAGCTCCTACCTATTCATGGTGATGGGAAATAAAGTTTTCATGGCACAAAGTGTTGGACATTTCCTGTGAGTTTAGACAATAGTTATTTTTGTTCTTTCTCTATCCCTTTCTACCTATTTTTGTTCTCTTTTCCCTCTCTCTCTCTCTGTCTCTCTTTCCACTGTGGGTCTGCTCTACCTGTACATTGTGCTCAGGGGAATATCTCAGCCCGCCTGTCATTTGAATAATGCGCACATAAATAAATAATATATGTTTAAATGCAAATTCCAATGGGGACGTTGGGGGTGACTCAATCATCCTGCGCTTTACAGTTTGACCTTAACTCCGGCTAACAAATGAGCGAGCGCTAGATGTTTCTCATTACGAGCACCACAGTAGCACCACGAACCGACCGCCATACAGCCCAGCTCAGCCCAGCGCCCCACAGCCTAAACCGCCGTATACACTCCAGAAATGAACGTTACTGTTGCACGTTAACACACTGTATATTAATAATAATGTGACCCTGTATTTTCATGTTTCAGTTTGATGTACACTAAGTGAACAAAACATTAGGAACACCTGCTCTATCCATGACACAGACTGACCAGGTGAATCCAGGTGAAAGCTACGATCCCTTATTGATGTCACCAGTGTAGACGAAGGGGAGGAGACAGGTTAAAGAAGGATTTTTAAGCCTTGAGATAATGGAGACGTGGATTGTGTATGTGTGCCATTCAGAGAGTGAATGGACAAGACAAAAGAGTTATACTGAACAAAAATATAAACTCAACATGTAAAGTGTTGGTTTCATGAGCTGAAATAAAAGACCACAGAAATGTTCCATACACACAAAAAGCTTATTCTTCTAAAATGTTGTGCATACATTTCTTTACATCCCTGTTAGTGAGCATGTCTGCTTTGCCCAGATAATCCATCCCCCTGACAGGTGTGGCATATCAAGAAGCTGATTAAACAGCATGATCATTACACAGGTGCACCTTGTGCTGGGGACAATAAAGGTCACTCTAAAATGTGCAGCTTTGTCACACAACACAACTGAGTTCCTTAAATTTTATTTCAGCTCAGGAAAAATGGGACCAACACTTTACATGTTGTGTTTATATTTATATGTATATGCATTCAAACCCCTGAGTCAATACATGTTAGAATCACCTTTGGCAGCAATTACAGCCGTAAGTCTTTCTGGGTAAGTCTCTAAGAGCTTTGCACACCTGCATTGTTCAATATTTGCACATTATTCTTTAAAACATTCTTTAAGCTCTGTCAATTTGGTTGTTGATCAGTCTTGGCATTTAAGTCAAAACTGTAACTAGGCCACTCAGGAACTTTCAATGTCATCTTGGTAAGCAACTCCAGTGAATATTTGGCCTTGTGTTTTAGGTTATGCAGGTTTTGGAATATTTTTTTTCTGTACAGGCTTCCTTCTTTTCACTCTGTCATTTAGGTTAGTATTATGGAGTAATTTCAATGTTGTTGATCCATCCTCAGTTTTCTACTTTTTAAAAGTCACCATGGTGAAACCCCTGAACGGTTTCCTTCCTCTCCGGCAACTGAGGTAGGAAGGACGCCTGTATCTTTGTAGTGATTGTGTGTATTGATACACCATCCAAAGTGTAATTAATAACTTCACCATGCTCAAAGGGATATTCAATGTCTGCTTTTGTTTTGTTTTACCCAACTACCAATATAGTAGGTGCCCTTCTTTGTGAGGCATTGGAAACCTCCCTGGTCTTTGTGGTTGAATCTGTGTTTGGAATTCACAGCTCGACTGATGGACCTTACTGATAATTGAATGTGTGGGGTACAGAGATGAGGTAGTAGTTCAAAAATCATGTTAAAACACTATTATTGCACACAGAGTGAGTCCATGCAACTTATGTGACTTGTTAAGCACATTTCTACGTATTTCGTTTTGCCATAACAAAATGGTTGAATACTTGTTGACTCAAGACATTTCAGCTTTATATTTTTAGTTCATTTGTAAACATTTCTGAAAACATACTTCCACTTTGACATTATGGGGTATTGTGTGTAGATTAGTGACCCCAAATCTTAATTGAGTCTATTTTAAATTCAGGCTGTAACAAAACATAATGTGGGAAAAGTCAAGGGATGTGAATACATTCTGTATCTCAGTACTTGTATTATTTATTTTATAGTCTTTTTTGCTCCTCTTTATTGAGGGTGCCAATAATTTTTGATATTAAATAAAATAAAAAACGTGCCATCTGGTTTTCTTAATATAAGGAATTGTATGTATAGTATTTACTTTACCTTTGTACTTTTACTCAAGTATAATAATTGAGTACTTTTTCCACCACTGTACTTAAGTACATTTAAAACCAGATACTTTTACTCAAGAAGTATTTTACTGGGTGACTTTCACTTTTATTTGAGTCATTTTCTATTACGGTATCTTTACTTTTACTCAAGTATGACAACTGTGTAATTTTTCCACCACTGCCTGGCTGTGTGTATAATCCATCCTGCAGTCAGTGGGTCTCAACACAATGCAGGCCGGTTGTGTGTGTTTTAATTTTGTATTTATTTGTGTTGTGCCATGTTCTACGTACTTTAGCTTTTAAAGAGAGAACATTTTGATTTGTGGTGACATTATCCACTGTTCCCCATCTCTCGCCTGTCTCTATGAGGTTTTGTTGTCTGGACAGAGAGCCTAAAGAGAACACTTCCAAGGTCAGAGTGAAATTGGAACCATTTCATCACGAGGAGACATAGTGATGATGGGGAGTGTATGTGTGACAGAGAGACGGGGAGGGGAGGGCGGGCGGGCAATAAATATTGTCAAACACGACCGGAACACAATTAGTATTCACACACCCGCATGTGTTATTTTTAGGTGCACGATTTATTGCCGACTTCTTTATTTATTTATTTTTCTCTTTGCAGTGTGATGGTGTTTAAATGTTAAGTCACAGATCTATTGCCTAACCCTCTCCAGTGAAGTGTGAATTTGAGCTACGTGACTCCACCAAGCTCCAGACCTCACATTAGGCTGCCTGGCCGCTTCATCTGCATTTCAGTCGTCATCAGAAAATAATGTGATTGAAAAATGTCTTTGCATGGCATTTGTTAAGGCTTAAAAGGGCCAGTAACTAGGGGTTAAGACGGTAGTAATAGAAATTCTAAAGTATTGTTCAAATGAAGGATAGTGGGCGCTGCTGGCAGGTCTCTTAGCCACTCGTGATAAAGGAATTACTAGCTGAGCTGACACACTGAATAGGGGTTTTGACACCATATTGCCGGAGTGGGTGTAAAATTCAAAGAAAATTTCCAAAATGCTTTTTTGATTTTACAAGAATGTGTTCTTGATTGTGATCAAATCTACCATGCGACTACTATGGCCGGCACGCTGTGGTGGAGGTAACATGGCTCTTCAACAAGAAGATTCACACTTGACAAGAGACGGACAATTTCAAAGCCCTGTGAGTGTCACTCCGGATAAAACGGCAGTAAAAATATATATATATATTTTTTTTTTTAAATACAAAGAAGACTTTAAACCCAGAGCTATTGTACGTCAGAAAATAAGCATTGTCATTTGGCAACCATGGGAGCACAAAGCTCTTGCACTTTACTTTCGACAGAGACATGCGCAGTGTTCATTAAATTGGTCGATAAAAAGTCTTTACAATATCTAGATGGAATCATAGTTAAGACGTTTTTCGTGACCAAGGACAGGCTACATAACATAACATCATGGAACAATGAGATTGTCAATGTCATCATCTTTGTGAACTACAATGGAGAACACTTTCTTCTGCATTTATTTCTCAATTTGGAGACATTCTGAGTTGCGTCTGGGTCTTTTGTCCAGAGGGAAAGCATGGCCCTTGTAAGAGAGTGGAGCAGACAGAGGGACTAGAGTGATGGAGGAGAAAATAGCGAGAGTCAGAGAGAAAGATAGAGTATGGGAGTGTGTGGGTCGACTTCAGCGACTTGAAGGAGGTGTTTATTAAAAGCTGTTTAGATTTTCTGCTGTGACCGTCTGAATTTATAGATAGACTTTAAGGTGCTATTTCTGATACTGTACATTTCATGACGGCCATTGATTGGACCCAGAGCCATATATTTGGAGTTAGGCCAACTTTTAGTATTTTGATTATTGTTCTAATTCTAGACATATTTAAATAGCTTGTTTAAATATTCCCCATGTAATGTTGATGGGGAGCTAACATGGCTGCCATATCATTTTGTAGTGTCATGTAAATGCATCATAGTGCTCATTTTAGGCACTCAATTTTATAGTAGGACTATTTTTTTTTATACAATCCAGGTGTGCTTTCACACAGTACACACAATACCCCATTAATGTCAAAGTGGAATTGTGTTTTTAGAAATGGGACTAACTAATAAAAAATGGAAATTAGAAATGTCTTGAGTCAATAAGTATTTCTTATGGCAAGCCTATATAAAATGTGCTTAACAAGTCACGTAATAAGTTGCATGGACTCCGTAATAGTGTTTAACATGATTATCTGTAAGGTCCCTCAGTTGAGCAGGGAATTTCAAACACAGATTCAACCACAAAGACCAGGAAAGTTTTACAATGCCTCGCAAAAAAGGGCACCTATTGGAAAATATCTATGTAATTTTTTTTAAAGCAGAAATTGAATATCCCTTTGAGTATGGTGAAGTTGTTAATTACACTTTGGGATGGTGTATCAATACACCCAGTCACTACAAAGATACAGGCAACCTTTTTTTAAATCAAATTTTTTAAAACCCCTTTTTCTGATATTGGGAAGAAAAAACATCCCTGCCGGCCAAACCCTCCCCTAACCCGGACGACGCTTGGCAAATTGTGTGCCGCAACAAAGCCTGGACTCAAACCCAGAATCTTTAGTGGCACAGCTAGCAATGCAATGCAGTGCCTTAAACCACTGCGCCACTCGGGAGGCCCACAGGTGTCCTTCTTAACTCAGTTGCCATTTGCCTTCACCATGAGGCCAATGGTGACTTTAAAACAACTAGAGTTTAATGGCTGTGTTAGGAGAAAACTGAGGATGGATCAACAATATTGTAGTTACTCCACAATACTAAACTAAATGACAGTGAACAGAAAAAAGCCTGTATGGAATATTCCAATACACATCCCCGTTTGCATTAAGGCACTAAAGTAAAACTGCAGAAAATGTGGCTAAGAAATTAACTTTGTCTTGAATACAAAGCTTTATGTTTGGGGCAAACAACACATCACTGAGTACCACTCTTCATATTTTCAAGCATGGTGGTAGCTGCGTCATGATATAGGTATAGAGCTAAGCACAGGCAAAGTCCTGGAGGAAAACCTGGTTCGGTCTGCTTTCCAACAGACAATGGGAGGCATCTATGGCAAGACTTGAAAATGGCTGTCGAGCAATGATCAACAACCAACCTGAGAAAGCTTGAAGAAGAAAACAAAGTATTATGTGCAAATATTGTACAATCCAGGAGTGCAAAGCTCTGTGACTTACCCAAAAAGACTCACAGCTGTAATCAATGCCAAAGTTGATTCTAACATGTATTAACCAGTGCTTAATTTGAGCCGGATCCTGCCGAAAAGGATCCGTCACCTCTCCGTTTGGACTGTTTTGTTCCGGAACCTATTTGGCCGGATCCAGTACCTCAAATAATTGTCACTTTTTGTAAAAATTCCAATAAAAGATGTTACAAACAGAGACAAAGTTAATTCGAGTTACCTCTTCATTAAATGAAAAAGTAGATTTTCAGCCCGGGCCTGATATTCTTATGGTTTGCGCAATATTGTAGCCTAAAGTGCCTTCGGAAAGCAATGTACGCACAATACCACATAATGACAAAGTGAAAACAGGTTTTTTGAAAATTTTGCAACGCAGGAGTGGCTTCAGGACAAGTCTCTGAATGTCCTTGAGTGGCCCAGCCAGAGCCCAGACTTGAACCCGATCGAACATCTCTGGAGCAACCTGAAAATAGCTGTGCAGCAATGCTCCCCATCCAACCTGACAGAGCTTGAGAGGATCTGCAGAGAAGAATGGGAGAAACTCCCCATACCCAGGAAGACTCTAGGTTGTAATTGCTGCCAAAGGTGCTTCAACAAAGTACAGAGTAAAGGTTCTGAATACTTATGTAAATGTGATGTTTCTCTTTATTTAATCAATTTTAGAATAAGGCTGTAACATAACAAAATGTCAAAAGTCAAGGGGTCTGAATACTTTCCGAATGCACTGTATGTTTGAGACCAACGCGTGGCTGTCGCTGTGTGAGAAGGGCACCTGTATCTCTCACAGAACTAGAATGACATTCACGTTCTATGATCTCTCTCTCTCTCTCTCTCTGCTGTGACGGACACGAGCCTACAACGCTCATCTCGCCAGCGTTGCACTTCACCATTTATTTCCTTATAGAATCATAGCCACGCGACGGGTTCCGCAGGAGCTGCAGTACCCTGATGATAAATTAAAATACATTTGCCAAAGTTATGAAATTAGGCTACTGCTCTCTTTTCAGAAAGAAATGAAATAATTCAGAATAGCCTACTACACCATAAGAAGGCCTATAATTTAAAAATAATAAATAGCTTTTTAAAATTTTGAAATAGCCTCGCTTTGGATGTAGCCCTATAACCAGGCATAGTATACAGTCGGGAACGCAAATCTTTCAGTGAACAAACAGCATGCAGACATAACAGGCCTTTCGCAGTATTTCAAATACAATCTCACACAGGTTGGAAAGCAAATGGCTCCTACTGAAAAGAGAAGACTAATCTATCTACTGCTACCAGAAGATTTGATCAACTTCCAAATGTTGTTTTACAAAGTTAAACAAGAGAGAGATAGGCTTTTGGCACGAGCGCTGGCTGGCCAATCACCAACGAGTGAGCTGGGCATCGTTCGGTGAGTCAGTGAAACTGGAAATCATTTTTAGGGCTACAATTTCCCCCTTATATTGTAGCCTATATTATGTCTCCACACACCTAGGCCTAGGCTATTGATGGATTAAAGACAAGGTCATTTTTATTGATCTCAGTTTGTCAGTGTCAAAGTAGCCTGTCATTACGATCATTTGTGCGATTTTTAATGTGTAGTCTTAACATTCTGTACACTCCCCTTGTCCTAAGGTTAAAAAATGACCCGCCTTCACTAAACCCCTAAAATAAAGCAGCTTAATTGAATTTTAAACCCCAAATCTATTTTGCATGAAGAAACAACCTGTCATTCATCACAAACTTTGTGAATATCTGGGTTTTCCCTCTTCACAATGCAGAAAGACTGCATTTAATCAGTACACACCACTCGTTTTATTACAACACACTTGTCATAATTGTTTTCTTTACTAAAGTAGAGGTTTATTATTATTATTGCTAAAGGTACTGCATAGGTGTAAACATACAATTTTTTAGCAAGAGGTAGCAGAAATGTGCAGAAAGTAGTTTTGAATGCATTTTATTGATGGGAAACAATAACATTCTTGAACTTTTTTGGCAACATAGTGATATATTCTTATACTGTACAATGAGGAATTCAACTACAAAATACTAGTCATCTCCCATTTTTTTAACCATTGCCCCCACCCACAAGGTGTATAAACAACAACAATAAATAAGAATAAAATAAGATAATAGATACAAAACAAAAATGTGAAGAACATAAATCAATCAACTCTAATTAGCACATGTAGGACAGTATGCAAGTGTGTGTGCATAGACTTTGCAGATGTACTTCTCACATGTGCAGCACATGGGGGGCAGAATTGGCATATCCTCCTCTTGCCTGCCCCAGTTGCAAGATTCAGCCCCCTGAACAGCTTTCACAAGCGCTGCAGAGGCTGCTGGTGCTCCCTTCTTTGAATGTGTGGATTTACAAGTGCCTTTCCCAGCTGCTCCAGGAACACCCTCATCTTGTTCCGCTTATCAGGCATCCAGGTAGGGTTGATCTTGTTCCATATCACGAAGGCATTGTATGAGGACATATCAATGATGTTATGGAAGATGACCAGGGGCCAGCGGGCAGTCATCCTCCTGCAGCTGTAAGTTCCAATCACCTTGTCCAGGTTGTCCACGCATCCTTTGTTGTGGTTGTAGTCCAGGATGATGGCTGGCTTCCTGTCCTCACGATCACTGATCTCAGCCGTTTTTTGCAGTGTGCTCAGGAGGACCACATTCTTGTCTCTCTTTGGGAGGTAAGAAACTAGAGTGGTGGTGGGGGGGAAGGCAAACTTTGATGAGAAGGCCTCTCCCCCTTGTTGCGAGGAGTGCAGGGGGAGCTCAGGCTTGTTCTTTCTAACTGTGCCAACCAGGGTGATCTTCCTCTTCAGAAGATGCTGGCTGAGTTCAATCAGTAGTGCACATAATCTCAATTTCTCATTTTGTGTGTGTGTGTGTGTGTTTTTGTGGTGTGTAAATTATTTGATAACTGCCGGGTCAAAAATGACCCTAAGACAATCTTTGTACCCTGGTGGTGTACAGCTATCATGGAAATATGAACAAAGGCGATGTTTCACTTTTTCTAACTTTGAGGTCACTCTCAGAAAAGTCATCAAATTTCAAGTTGAAAAAAAGATAATTTAGGGGGTTTTCTCTGCTGTTAAACTTAGTGGCGGGTCATTTTTGACCCTTAAGACAACACTTGGGTTAAAAAGATTCTGCCAAAGTCTCCAGTCGTGTAAAATTACGTAGAATTGCATGAAATGCGTTTATAAAAGGCCAATTTTTTTCTCGACCCAAGGCTACTAAATATTTTCCCCGTGCGTGCCACTTCTGTAAGTTCCTCTCCTCTGCTGCTCTATGCCACAACGCAAATTAGATGAGATGCAAGCGATTCTTTTTTCTCTCATGTGTTCTGGTACCTCAGAGCTCCCCAGGTGACCCCACTTTCGGGCTCACTTTTTGTTCAAGCACCTGAAGATATACAAATTAAGCCCTGTTATTGACTCGGGGTTGAAAACTTAGCTAATCAAGATACAATTCTACAAATGTTACAATTTTTCTTCCACTTTGACGTTCGAGTATTTTGTGTAGATCATTGGCAAAAAATGTACAATTAAATTCATTTGAATCCCACTTTGTAACACAACAAAATATGGAAAAGGTTAAGGAGTGTGAATACTTTCTGAAGGCACTATAGCTGCCATAGAGTGAAGTCTGTAAATGCATCATAATGCAGAAACCGCATTGGCCCAACTCTCTAAATATTTGGCTCTGATTTGAACCTAATGTCTGTGAACCTTCTGTTAACTAGAAAGTTTTCCCTCACAAGCAGAGAAAGCGGCATTGAAAAACGTGTGTTGGTATATATCTTTTTGTTGAGCAAAGACATTGAAAAATGTTAAATTACTCATCAGTTAAAAAAAAATTTTTTTTTTTTAAATGAATCATATTCTAGAACCTACGGTGATCATCTACTTTGACATTCTGACATTCATAGGATGAAGTATTATAAAACATTTCATAGCCACTACAACAACCATACTTTTACCAACCATTGTAAATCATACTTTGTGCTGTAGTGCTATAGTTCCTGGTAGCAGTCTATTTCTCTCTTTCTCTGTGTTTCTGTCTCTCGGGTGCCCTTCATACATCTGTGTTGAGCTATCACTACCTCTTAATCTTTTCCTTTCTCCTCGCTTTAAGGCAACTGACTTTTGATTTCTTCTTATTTCAAAGAAAAATACATGAATATGTATTACATGGAAACAGAAGGAGAAAGAGAAAGACATTTAGCAGTTTTTATTCAAATCATTTAAATTTGTATTAATGCTAGGTAAAAAAAAATGTGACCAGAAATCTGTGGATGTGTGACCTGCATATTTCCCTGTTCAATGAGACATGGTTAATGATGTGCCGGGGGGTAGAATGGTTCAAGCAGAACACACACACACACACACACTGTTCCGATCATCACAGATAACCAACTTAGAGGACCAGGGAACCAAATTGAAGAGCCTTTTTACCATATGCCTACCAGCCGTTAAGTAGGATCACTGCTCGCCAACTAGAGAAATGTAGTAAAACTGGACCAAAATAATCTTTAACTAAATTAAAACAGGGTAGAACTCACGAATGAAACCCTTTAATTATTTATGTACTAAGGTTGAGATAATATTATGATTATTAATAAATCATAATTTCAACTTCGGATCCACCGCATTTATTTTTCACAATCTACAGCACTGAAAATAGACAGGAGAACGACAAGGCACTGAGGACTAGGAATGCAGTGCAGTATCATAAATACACACACACACACACACACACACACACACACACACACACACACACACACACACACTGAGGGTGTTTCTTAATATGCATGCTACTGTGCTCCACAGTCTCATGCTCTGAGTTCGTTCTCTGAGGACGTTCTCTTGGGTACGTTCTTGTAAGGACGAGTGTGGAAGACTCGTAAAACATTACATTCGCAAAGCACTCACGCTCCCCCTACTGTATTACCACATGCTGTACCTCCCCATTCACTGAACCTTCTTCCAGTCAGGACAATGGCAATAGAGACAAAAAAATATACACACATTTTACTTCATAATTATCAGCTAGCTATATGTGAATCACAATAATCTAGCTAGCCAGCAAGTTTAACAGGCAAAAATTACCTAAAACTAATGTTATGCAAGTTAGATTTCAGTTCTTCGTGGGTAGCTAGCTATCAATTCTTCGTGGCTATCTAGCTAGCTACAGTAGTATCTAGCCAGTTAGCTCCATTGATTTCCTATGGGCTTGCGATCTACGCATTCTATAGTGGGTATTGTTGGCATGCCAAAATTAACACAGTATGTATTTATTAACGTATCAAGATAAAATATTGTAGTCAGGCAACATTTGATTCCGAAGTGTGAATTTATCTTCTCTGGCTTCAGCTCAAATAATGGCCGACATTGATTTTTATATATGTTGCGTCGTTTTTTTACGTGGTTGCTTCATATTTCTGTACATTCTTTCCACTGAAGCTTGCATCGATTCATGCTCTCCGTTTCGCATAATTTAATTTGGACTAATGCTCCGAACCTCCCCTGCTCTGATTTGCCTGCTCGGAGCGCAGTAGTAGGCATATTGAGAAACACCCACACACTGCCTAGCCTATAATCAGCTCTGGCAGATCCTTTAAACTGTAGAATGAGTGTTGTTTATTCAGGCCATAATCCTAGATGAGCGTTACAATATGATATGTCTCTAAGCACACACACACAGAGCGAGAGATATGATTAGGTGGGTGCTTACATGTGTGTGTATTATGTATGAATTGGAAATGTTTTTTTGTTTTTGTTTTGTACATCCCACCTTTTGGTTACTGGCCCAATGCTCTTACCACTAGGCTACCTTCTGCCCCAAATGCAGTTATGAACTTTTTAATTACATTTTATTTTAAGGGGTGGATCAGCTTAATATTGCGGAAAGAATGTTGCTTCCATCAATGTAATTGTCTGCATCTTTCCAATCCCCCATATATATTTTTTGTAAATATATATATCCATACACGCATGCATACATATACACATGGAGTAAACTAATAAACACTTCGGCTTTTACCTTCAATTTATACATCTTATACACATTTTACAGACACAGTCTACTTTACAATAGTGCTCTCTTGTTTGTTCTTAGTCCTTCCTCTATTTCTGATTTCTATTTGTAATTGTGCTATTTCACAAAAGTTCCGAACATTTTATAGATCCCGTATGCTTTACATTTCTTTATCTTGTTATTAGTCCCACCCTTCAGCTCCATTCAACCCCTCCCATCTATCTCTCAACATCATCCATTTCGGATTTCTATTTGCCATATATTTTTCAACTGTGCTGTGATGCTTCACAAAAGAATTGAACCTTCCTATTCTCATAGCTTCTACAGATTGTAAAAAAAAAAAAAATCACCCAGTATTGCTATCTGTAGCATTAGTTCTAGGCAAATGTTGCAATTCTTCAGCCATTCTTGGACCTGTGACCAAAAACGAGCTACATATGGACAATACCAGAATAAATGATCTAATGACTCTGCCTCCTCACAGCAGAATCTGCAGAGCTGGTAAGATTGTGTCCCCCATATATATAACATTCTATTAGTTGCAATAATTTTGTATAGTAATTTAAATTGAAAAATTTGAAGTTTTGAATCTGGCGCTGTTTTGCGTATCAATTCATGAACCATGTGCCATGGAATGGGTACATCGAAAATCTCTTCCCAACTATTTTGCAATTTATACGACACAGCTGTCAGTTTTTTGGTCCTTAAATGAAATTGGTATATGTTTTTATTTATCACACTTTTCTTTAGTGTTCTTTAATACAGGGCCGACATACAAGTTCCTTTTTTCCCCTTCTACTTGCCTCTTCCATTTTTGTGGTAATGCTGCAATTAATTGGTTGTAATTTTGGGTAGAGCAGACATTTCCATATGTCTGCATTAGCTGTATGTGTGACATAACTCCACCAGTCCTATTTATGATATCATTCACTAAAATTATACCTTTTTTTTTTTTTTTTAATTTTTTCGAAAAATAGTTTTTTAAATCAATTAGTATATTTGAATTTAACCACAATATTTGTTGTATTATTTGTTCTGTCTTTTCAGGTGGATTAAACTGAAATTGTGTAACAGTATAACTTTAGTACCGGTACGTCCCCTCGCACCGACCTCGGGCGCGAACCAGGGACCCTCTGCACACATCAACAACTGACACCCACGAAGCGTCGTTACCCATCGCTCCACAAAAGCCGCGGCCCTTGCAGAGCAAGGGGCAACACTACTTCTAGGTTTCAGAGCAAGTGACGTAACTGATTGAAACGCTATTAGCGCGTACCCGCTAACTAGCTAGCCATTTCACATCCGTTACACTTGCAACCAACTTTCTAAGGCTTGTTTAAAAAATAAAGATATTTTGGAGATAATTTCCTTTTCAAACAACCAAAAGTGAGCAGGTGTAATCTGAATAAAGGGAAAAAGGCCCTTCTTGAATATAGGATGAGACATTCGTACCAATTTACTAGAGAACCAGTTTGGATTTAAGTATAACTTTTGTATGACTGATGACTGATGCCAGTTATGAACTGTTTGATTTCAAGGGGGCATCAGGATTTGAACCTGGAGAGAGACAGTTTTCACCATACTCAGCGTCAGTTATGTGTGCTAAACAGTGAGCTCCATCTTTCTGTCAAATTCAAATTCAGACTGCTTTATTGGCATGAAATACAACTTGTATAAATTGTCAAAGCAGTATAGTGGTACAGCATTTCAATAAATAAAGTACAATGCATTGAGGATAATAAAATACAGTTAATTTCAGTAATTATAGTACTTATAATCATGTATACACTACTGCTTTTGTATTGTGTAATCTTTGGTCAATACATGTAATTAAATAAAAATACAATAAAAAAAGGCTAAATAAACAACAAAATGTACATGGATGATTGTTACACTATGTATTACTTGTAAGTTATATACATTGTAAATACTATACTTCAGGGAGTTAAAGGTCATGGGATGTTTCTCAGTCTATGGCAATCATATACATATCTGGTAGTAATATTAGTGGTTTCTCCCTCACCCAGAACAATCCCCAGCTTTATGTCATTAGTAAATGCACAGAAGTTGGGAATTGATTGAGATATTTTCTTGAACATATATTCTCTTATTTTGGACTATTTCTGTCTCTCCCTTTCTCTCTTTTGCAAACTTGCTTTCTGTTTCTACCACTGACAGATGTGCATAAAGTCACAACAAAATGCCACCCAACACACAAGTATTATCACGTTTCAGGTATGACCCAGATGCAGACAGTGTTGAAGAAACAAAAGTTATTTCGAATACAGGGCCAGGGATAAAACAGCTGGCACGGGGTCAGTAATCCAGAGAAGGTGCAAAGGTTCCAGAACGGCAGGCAGTCTCAGGGTCAGGGTAGGCAGGGGTCAATAATCCAGTGAGGTGGGGCAAGGTATAGAACGGCAGGCAGGGTCAGGGCAGGCAGAACGGTTAAAACCGGGAAGGACTAGGAAACAGAAGCAAGAACAGACCGGAGCAGGGGAACAAACGCTGGTAGGTTTCACGAACAAAACAAACTGGCAACAGACAGAGAACACAGGTATAAATACACAGGGGATAATGGGGAAGATGGGCGACACCTGGAGGGAGGTGGAGACGAGCACAAAGACAGGTGAAACAGATCAGGGTGTGACGAGTACAGTGTGTGTTTAGTAATGCACTGCAGAATTGTTCTCTCTTTCTCTCTCTCTTCCCCCTTCTCTCCCCCCCTCTTTCTCTGAGCCAAATAGTTATTATTCACTGTGCTTAGATCAGATTAAGATCTTTCTGTTTCTATAGACCGCTCTTTTCTCATGCCCTAGTCACATCCCGTGTCGCGCTCAACTCTTTCTCTGCTTCTCTGGCATTAGTTATCCATACGTTTATCCTCCCATATGAGACAGACAACTGAGTGATGTCCTTCTGTTGTTCATGTGGCAATAGGGATGAGTTAACCTCTACAATCTGTGTGTTAATTAGCAGCACATGAATATTGTTGGGTCGTTTTTTGGAAGAGTTTTGTGATTGTACAATACGTTTAGGACATCTCTGGTTGAAGGGCGGGATAGCTTTGTGAGTTGTGTTGGACATACAGGCGTAGGATCTTCATTTGAGCCAGTGCGCTACAGCAGCGACATGATCCTGCAGCAACAGGAAAGGTGAATTATTATGTGGATTATAATGCATTGACTTTTTTTCGTGCGGGAGAATTCGAGAATCTGAAATTTCAAAGTGTAAATTCCAGACTTCAGAAGCCTTTTTTAAACCTGAAATACACTACACGTTTTACATTTTTACATACGTTTACCTGCAACAAGTTGATCAAATACAAATCTTACATCTGTAGCTGTGTGACAGTGGGGTTTAGCTTTGTTGCCTGAGAATGAAGTGCAGCTTTAGGCTTCAGTTGGAAGATGCCGTAGCTTTGGTTGTAGAATGTCTCTGGTTGGTGGAGAACTACAGTGTAGCTGTTGGTGACAAGGGGCTTTCTATACACACCCTCTCCTGATTCACTTCAGTTTAGATTAAATAACATCATCTTGAAGGGGGGATAACTACTGCAGCCCAATGACTGGGTCTTCAGGGCTGTATTATCTAGTCTTGCATACAAATATTAGAATGCAATGAAATTGTTGTGGAGGTTATTGGCAAATATTCATGGTTTTATACGACAGAGATAGATGTTATCGTGAAGTCTTTTACTCCGTTGACTTTAGCCCCTCAAAACTGCCTCTCAGGCTCTTGTACTCCTCAGCCAGAGTTATGACACACTTCACTCAGAAGTCTTTCTCTCTCTCTCTCTCTCTCTGGCACACACACACACACACACACACACACACACACACACACACACACACAC
Organism: Salvelinus namaycush; assembly: GCF_016432855.1. NCBI lineage: Eukaryota > Metazoa > Chordata > Actinopteri > Salmoniformes > Salmonidae > Salvelinus > Salvelinus namaycush. The sequence goes on along the minus strand of NC_052335.1, from coordinate 4,687,821 downwards.
ACACACACACTACCTAGCTAACAATGAGGAATGGCATGGACTCCTGCCTTTGTTTCCACACACAGATATACAGCCTCATTTCATCAGCTTAATGACCTCATTTAAACAGGCCTAATGACTCTTCCTAATGTCCGGGCGTCGCCGCGATATTGGGGCTATTCTCACTAGCAATGTCCTCTGCATTCTTATTGTACGTCTCCATTATGAGAGCTAGTCTCCAAGGAGAAAACAACCTATTTATTGTTGTGCTCTAGCAACTCTGCAGATTAATAACAATATGTGGTGTAGCTTCTAGCTTCTGTGGTGTAACCTAGACAACTTGGCTGGCAGTCGCAGTATTACATTCTGAGGGATTTGTCCAAGAAGATATATTGTCATGAGTTATGAGAAATATATATTTTTGGTAAGATGTCACACTATACTGAATAAACTCTCAAGATGCTTTTTGTATCCTTTTTTTAGAAGTGATATGTCATAAATGTTCTACCTTAATTGCCATGTATCATTTTCATCATATTTCTCTGTACTCTGCTCCCTGCGGCAATGTTCTAGAGCTCAGACCTGACTGACTGAAAGGTCAGGGAAATGCTACGACTGAAGTCCATTTGACAGTCGGGTCATAAAGTCTACACCGTGCGTCGGGACTTAGAATAGCAGCACTTCCGTTTATTCTCACACAATCGGATCTATAATAGGACCATTCCTGTGCCATTAAACGTCTCCCTCTGTCACCCGATGACACCATTGAGTGTGCAAGTAGTTCCCCCTTAGAGAACAGGATGAAACCCCAGCACATGGACTTGGCACCTGCAACCTAGAGGACCAACCAAGGATCAATTTAAATACAGAGCAAATTCCCTGCCGCGTCAACACAAGTCGATATCTGGACACGGTCTTCCTGATGTCGTCGTTACTAACGGTTACAGTTGGCCTACCGTTACAGGAAGCCTGCTTGTAAAAGTAGGATGTATAAAGCAGCACAACCTCTGTCAGTGTATGTGACAGGAAATCAATGGGCTCTGATAGGGACACAAAGTTGACAGCTCAATAAGCTTAGGCAGGAGGATATTCCCTCCTCTCTCTGTAACGACATCACATTTCTACAAGGGATTTAGCAGCTGTACCAGGCCAGCCTCAGATTACATGCGGTTGTCAACAAGTGTCTATACAGCAGGAATAGGCAGCCCGGTTCCTGGAGTGCCCGCAGGTACTGCAATATTTTGTTCCAACTAGGCAACACACCTGACTAATTGATCAGTTCGGTGATGGCCTAAATTCAACACACCTGGTCTTACAGGTCGGTTAAATCAAAAACATGACGTGCCTCCGGGCACTCCAGGACCAGGGTTGCCTACTGCTAGTGTACAGGGAGGGTAAGGTCATGGAAATGTGTGTGCACGAGTCCTCACACTGGGTCTTTGAATGGCAGCGTTTGTTGTGCGTGATTGTGAATGTGTCCATTTTAATAGCAGGTCCTTACTTAACAATCTCCTCTTTTTTTTTATTGGAGTTAGTACTTCAAATAGTCATTGTACAGGTAGCTGACAAAATAATGGAAACACTTGAGTGTATATATACAAATGTATGTGGACACCACTTCAAATTAGTGGCTTTGGCTATTTCAGCCACACCCATTGCGGACAGGTGTATAAAATCGAGCACACAGCCATGCAATCTCCAGAGAAAGACATTGGCAGTAGAATGGCCTTACTGAAGAACTCAGTGACTTTCAACGTGGCACCGTCATAGGATGACACCTTTGCAACAAGTCAGTTCGTCAAATTTCTGCCCTGCTAGAGCTGCCCCGGTCAACTGTAAGTGCTGTTATTTTGAAGTGGAAACGTCTAGGAGCGACAACGGCTCTGCCGCGAAGTGGTAGGCCACACAAGCTCACAGAACGGGACCGTCGAGTGCTGAAGCGCGTAGCATGTAAAATCGTCTGTCCTCGGTTGCAACGCTCACTACCGAGTTCCAAACTGCTTCTGGAAGCAATGTCAGCACAAGCTGTTCTGGAGCTTCATGAAATGGGTTTCCACGGCCAAGCAGCAGCACACAAGCCTAAGATCACCATGCTTAATGCTCAGTGCCGGCTGGAGTGGTGTAAAGCTCGCCGACTCTGGAGCAATGGAAACGTTTTCTCTAGAGTGATGAATCACGCTTCACCATCACCAAAAATATATATACTGATTGACAAATCTGGGTTTGGCGGATGCTATCTGCCCGAATGCATAGTGCCAACTGTAAAGTTTGGTGGAGGAGGGATAATGGTCTGGGGCTGTTATTCATGGTTTGGGCTAGGCCCCTTAGTTCCAGTGAAGGGAAATCTTAACGCTACAGCACACAATGACATTCTAGATGATTCTGTTCTTTCAACTTTGTGGCAACAGTTTGGGGAAGGCCCTTTCCTGTTTCAGCATGACAATTCCCCTGTGCAAAACGTGAGGTCCATACAGAAATGGTTTGTCGAGATCAGTGTGGAAGAACTTGACTGGCCTGCACAGAGCCCTGACCTCAACCACATTGAACACCTTTGGGATGAATTGGAACGCCAACTGCAAGCCAGGCCTAATTGCCCAACATCAGTGCCCTTCCTCACTAATGCTCTTGAGGCCGAATGGAAGCAAGTCCCCGCAGAAATGTTCCAACATCTAGTGGAAAGCCTTCCCAGAAGAGTTGGGCCTGTTATAGCAGCAAAAGGGGTGCCAACTCCATATTAATGTCCATGATTTTGGAATGATGTCCACATACTTGTGATCATGTAGTGTATATTGAAAGCAGGTGCTTCCACACAGGTGTGGTTCCTGAGTTAATTAAGCCGTTTAACATCCCATCATGCTTACGGTCATGTATGAAAATGCTGGGCGGGCCATTATTTTGGCTACCATGACTATACCCCCAAAGGATGGCAATGCCCCCATCGTCAGAGCACGAGTGACCACTGAATGGTTTGATGAGCATGAAAACAATGTAAACCATATGCCATGTCCATTTCAGTCACCAGATCTCAACCCAATTGAACACTTATGGGAGAGTCAGGAGAGGCGCCTGAGACCACGTTTTCCACCACCATCACAAAACATAGAAGAAAGGTGTCACATCCCTCCGATAGAGTTCCAGACACGTAGAATCTGTGCCAAGGCACATTGAAGCTGTTCTGGCCCAACACATGTTATGTTGGTCTTTCCTTTATTTTGGCAGTTACCTGCAGTACCAGTCCAAAGTTTGGACACACCTGCTCATTCCAGGTTTTTTTTATTTCATTTTTTACAATTTTCTACATCGTAGATGTAACGTTCGTCGTCGGAATGAGACCAAAGCACAGCGTGGGAAGTGTTCATGATTTAATGTTCACAAAAAACACTCAAACAAAATGACAAACGGAGAAAACGAAAGCGCACAGTTCTGTCAGGGAAACAACCTAAACAGAAAACAACACCCCACCAAACCCAAACGGAAAATGACAACTTATATATGATCCCCAATCAGAGACAACGATAGACAGCTGCCTCTGATTGGGAACCACACTTGGCAAAACAACAAAGAAATAGAAAACAGATTTTCCCACCCCAGTCACACCCTGACCTAACCAAACATAAAGAATAAATAAGGATCTCTAAGGTCAGGGCGTGACAGTAGAATAATAGTGAAGACAGTAAAACTATGAAATAACACATATGGAATTATGTGGTAACCAACCAAATGTTAAACAAATCAAAATATATTTTATATTTGAGATTCTTCAAAGTAGCCACCCTTTGCGTTGACGACTCTTGGCATTCTCTCAACCAGCTTCATGGAGGTAGTCCCCTGGAATGTGTTTCAATTAACAGGTGTGCCTTGTTAAAAGTTAATTTGTGGAATGTCTTTCCTTCTTAATGCATTTGAGCCAATCAATTGTTTTGACAAGGTAGGGGTGGTATACAGAAGATAGCACTATTTGGTATAAGACCAAGTCCATATTATGGCAAGAGCAGCTCAAATAAGCAAAGAGAAACAAGTCCATCATTACTTTAAGACATTAAGGGTAGTCAATCCGGAGTTACCTCTGCTGCAGAGGATAAGTTCATTAGAGTTAACTGCATCTCAGATTGCAGCCCAAATAAATGCTTCAGAGTTCAAGTACCAGACACATCTCAACATCAACTGTTCAGTGGAGACTGCGTGAATCAGGCCTTCATGGTCGAATTGCTGCAAAGAAACCACTACTAAAGGACACCAATAAGAAGAAGAGACTTGCTTGGGCCAAGAAACACGAGCAATGGACATTAGACCGGTGGAAATCTGTCCTTTTGGTCTGATGAGTCCAAATTTGAGATTCTTTGTGACAGGCAGAGTAGGTGAACTGATGATCGCTGTATGTGTGGTTCCCACCATGAGGTATGGGGGTGCTTTGCTGGTGATACTGTCAGTGATTTATTTAGTATTCAAGGCACAATTCAAGGCACAGCATTCTGCAGTGATACACCATCCCATCTGGTTTGCACTTAGTCCCACTATCATTTGTTTTCTTAAACAGGACAATGACCCAACACACCTCCAGGCTGTGTAAGAGCTATTTCACCAAGAATGAGAGTGATGAAGTGCTGCATAATATGGCCTGGCCTCCACAATCACCCGACCTCAACCCAATTGAGATGGTTTGGGATGAGTTGGACCGCAGAGTGAAGGAAAAGCAGCCAACAAGTGCTCAGCATATGTGGGAACTCCTTCAAGACTGTTGGAAAAGCATTCCTCATGAAGCTGGTTGAGAGAATGCCAAGAGTGTGCAAAGCTGTCTTTTTTAAATTTTTTATTGAACCTTTATTTAACTAGGCAAGTCGGTTAAGAACAAATTCTTATTTACAATGACTACTTTGAAGAATCTACAAGATAAAATATATTTTGATTTGTGTAACACTTTTTGGGTTACTACATGATTCCGTATGTGTTATTTCATAATTTTGATGTCTTCACTATTATTCTACAATGTAGAAAATAGCAAAAATAAAGAAAAACCCCTTGAATGAGTAGGTGTGTCCAAACTTTTGACTGGCACTGTACCTGTATGGGTGCGCCGTTGAATTATATATTCTAGGATATATGTCACTGCATCATGTTTTATTAATGTCATGCCATTATCTATCACATGTGTATGTGTATGTCAGAGAGAGAAAGTAGAGGAGGGGAGAGAGGCAGAGGGAGGTTGAGAAGAGGGTCATCTAAAAGAGTGGAGGGAGAATGAGAGACGAAGGGAGGACGCTCAAGGCAAGAGAAGCGTAAAGAACCGTGGGATGGGAGAGAGGGAGTGGTACAGTAAGCGTGAGAGAGATTTCAGAGTGCCCAGTGCAAAATATCACTGCAACTGTATTTTCTGTCGTGTTTTTGATTAGCCCAAAATAATTTATGAGGAGCAGCCCTTTTCAAAGCTGTAACATTTTCAGCTATATCCTTCAGAGCACCTGAACTTCTACTAGAGGTTATAAAGTGGTAATAGGTTATTAATGTGCAAGACAGTACCAATGTCTGTAACAATAGACAATAATTATCCTGTATTTGATTTGTAAAGAAATTCTGAAGGAAAAAAATGTATGTATTACTCTCTCACGCTCACTAAGGGAGTGATCGTTATTTATATTGAGGGATACCTGGAGGTATTCGGACCTCTTTGAAATGAAAATGGATGGCCCTTCCCCTGAGGAAATGTTTTTTTTCCTGGCCCTCCCCAAGCATTTGAAAAAAAAAAACATCCCAACGTCACCCTCCCCTTCCAAAATGATAATTAAAACAAAATAGCAGAGAATATGAAATCCCTTTTTAGTAGGCTATCGTTGTTGCAGTCTCGATTTCTATCAAATCAACCCGTGGTTGAGAACCTCTGCTGTATTCATACCATTCATGTTATCCACTTGAAGGTGGCATTTACCAATTTAAGCGTTAAGGGCCGTCCACACCAAGGATGATGACTATAACGATAGATTATGCGTAACTATAAAATGTTGGCAACTATCCACACTAGTGGAAAGTGTATTGTTCAACAGCCTACACATGTCAATCAACTGATCAACGCATCCTTCTGCACTATTAATGAGGTGGTAACACAGACCATTCATCAGTGCTTCAGGGTGGGTTCAACTGCAAATTATCTTTCAATGTGGGCTACATGTAGACTAATGAAAAATATTATATAGAAACGTGTATTTAAATGAAATTGTAGAAATTCAACAACAAACGCTGTTTGGCCTGCGCATCTTTTTACGTCACGTCGTAGACTGCCTCGTTACTCAAGTGGTTTGCAAGCGATTTCCGTTTTACTAATGGATGTCAATTCGTTTGGATCTTTTTCACTGTGCGCATCACTGTCTGTCATATGCTTTCCACGACGGTTTGGCCTAGGCCTATTTTACATTCAGCAGTTAGCAAGAGCAAGCCTGCTTCTCTCCACGAAAAGCCTATTAGGCCAAGTATACATAAAAAAATAAGATATATTATATATATATTATAGTTTTTCCTGGGATTTCACGAGAAGAGGGATAGCGGAGAGGTTTGTGTCCGTAGCCTATTGCGCACGGGAATAGCTGGAAGAGAGAGTCTAGAGTTGTGTAGCCGAAGAAGCTAAATATTAGCTAGATATTAGGCCACTCATTAGCTAAATATGAGTGCTATGAATATTTACCTGTCAAAGTGAATGAGGGGAAAAAAAGTTGTGTTCCTCCAGGCTGTGCCCTGCATCAGTCGGGCACGCAAAGTTCCACTATTGATTAGGCCTATGTTTTTATTCTACCTAGGCTACAACAACAGAGTGCAATGAGGAATGTATTTTTGTTATCAAGTGAGTACACAATTATTGGCTAGGGCTGTAATTTAGGCATTTTTTTTTTTCTTTTTCTTTTTTCTTTTTATTAGAATCCCAATTAGCTGTGGTGATTGCAGCAGCTATTCTTCCTGGGATCCACACAAAATATGAGACATGACATAAAACAGAACATTAATAGACAAGAACAGCTTAAGGACATAACTAAATGCATTTAAAACGTCACACATAGCTGGTGGGGTAAGTGTGTGTGTCAGTGCTGTGTGTAAGTTGACTATGCAAACTATTTGGCATTTTCAACACATATGAATGATTCTTCTAAAAACAAAGTGATGCAGTCAGTCTCTCCTTTACTTTTAACCAAGAGAGACTAGCATGTATAGTATTGATATTAGCCCTCTGATTACAGTGAAGAGCAAGACAATAACCGCAATAACCGTCCTGTTGAATGCTTCATGCCGAAATAACTGCATCAAATCAAATTGTATTTATCACATGCGCCGAAAACAACTGGTATAGACTTTACCGTGAAATGCTTGCTTACTAGCCCATCCCAACTATGCAGAGATTTCCGAGTTCCCAGTTGTTTTGAATGGGGCATTTCTACCACTGTTCTTGTGTGATAGCGCCCCATGTCATCACTACAAGCACTATTTGATTAGCCAGATACTCGCCTACGTTCTGGATATGCCAAGCACAAAGATGAACTGATGGAGCAGCCAAAGGAAAAGATGAACTGATGGAGCAGCCAAAGGAAAAGATGAACTGATGGAACAGCCAAAGGAAAAGATGAACTGATGGAGCAGCCAAAGGAAAAGATGAACTGATGGAGCAGCCAAAGGAAAAGATGAACTGATGGAGCAGCCAAAGGAAAAGATTAACTGATGGAACAGCCAAAGGAAAAGATGAACTGATGGAACAGCCAAAGGAAAAGATGAACTGATGGAACAGCCAAAGGAAAAGATGAACTGATGGAGCAGCCAAAGGAAAAGATGAACTGATGGAACAGCCAAAGGAAAAGATGAACTGATGGAGCAGCCAAAGGAAAAGATGAACTGATGGAACAGCCAAAGGAAAAGATGAACTGATGGAACAGCCAAAGGAAAAGTAATAGCGAGAGTGCCGAAGTTACACATAGTAGAATTCAATACCTAAATTCCAAAATGCCGACAAATACTGCCATTTAATCGATTACAAATCACATGGCCCTCCCCTGGTCAAAAATAAATAAATACTAAACCCTCCCCCTGACTGAAATTGAAAAAGCATGACCTTCCCCCATTTTCCTCTGGGTAACAATTACGTACATTTCGACCGGTCCCTAAGATATTTTATAAACCTATTTAGGCAGTTTTCAAAGAGGTGTAAATTTAGCCTCAGTGCTGTTTTGTCACCTTCTATTTACCTTTCAGACTGATTGTTTCCTCTTAATCTTTAGTAGAAATCTAATTATGTATGATTGAGCTCCGAAAACGATTAGTCGGTCGTCTGTGTTTTTGAGGTAAATTAGAAAATCAAGGACGACGTGATGTTTTCGGTGTTCTATTTATGAAGCCCTAACTAAAGGGAAAGATTGAAGTATCAATTGGGGGTGCAAAGTGTGTTCCAAAGTAATTGTTTGTATCTGTGCCAGAGCCACGTCTCTGTCAGTGAACCATAGAGTTTAGGCAGAGTGTTGATTGCTGGCACAAGGCACGGTGGGAGGTAAATAGGTAGCGGATAGATCTGTGACTTCCTCCAGCTTGTAGATGAATGGGAAAACAAATGGATGCCAGCAAAGAGGAAACACACTGCAGTTTGATTCCCATGCCATGCCTCTAATCAGACCTCACTAGATATAATCAGAGAAGATAGTCAGAAACTCTTGCTACTGCAGGACAAAGGAAGTGTTCCTGCAAATGTCTTCTTTAGTGTATTTCATACTTCACTGCACAACTCTCGGCTGTCGTTGCTCCGAAGCCGAATCACCCCGGACTGATGAGTAGAGGGTTAGGGTAGCAAGATGGCCGACAAACAAAGGAAGAGGGAGTGTGTGAAAACTCACAGGCTTCTACTGTATAGACACATCACATTGATTTACCACCTTCGTATATATCTGTGTTCTATGTCTAGTAACAATACATTTTTCAGGGTTTCTCCATGATTGTATCAAGATATTGACCCTGTGACTATTCTGTCCTCTGCAAGTTGTCTTGAGGAATAGAAATGTATGGATTTCTTTCTTTCTCGTACGATTCCCGTGTTGCGTTCTGCTGATATTAGACATCTTCACTCAAGGAATAAGTTGCACAGGCAAGAAAATGGCGACCATCGAAAACAGATAAATAAATAATGTTAAAAGGAATATTAGCTGAGTCAAGCAAATCATTAAAAAAAACCTGTGTCTGCAATTTTGTCTGCATTGTCCTGAGGCCCTTTCAGCAGAAATAAAGGCCACACATAATTCAGCCTGCTTTCCTGCAGAGACGTTTTTTTTTGTGCGTTTCACAGGATGTGACATACAAAGGTGTTGTTTTTAGCTCAAAGTAAATGGGTCAAATTACATTATAACACAGCTGGGGCGAAACATCTTTATTTCACCTGTCAATAGCCACTCTCCATACAGTACATGAAGCCTGAAATGAGTTTTGCCATCTGGATAAAACCCGAATTAGCATTTGAAAAAGAGAAACGCTGGGCCTAAGCAACAGAAGCACATTCAGGGGCAAATGAAAGATGGGAAAAAAATTAAATAAATAAATCTTCCTTGGTTGTCAGTTAGAATTTCTCCTCAAATAAACCCAAGGTCTGTTTTTACCTCATGTATACCTTCAAACCAAGGACTGTGTTTCAGTTTGGGGTTTAATGATGCGGCTTGTTCCTCCAGTATACTCTACCCGTGGCTGTGTGTGTGTGGGGGGAGTGTGCTGGGTGTGGATACTCACTCTGTGTGTGTCTCTGTGCTAGCCAGCCTGGCTGTAGAGATGTACTGCTGTACTGCAGGGTGTCTGTCTGACACTCTCTTCACTGGACTGTTGACTGACCACTTCATCTTCTGGGATAAAACCAGTCTCTCTGCCCCCTCACACACCACATGCCCTGGGGAGCAGAAAACACACACACACACTGATGAAGATGGGTTGAAGCGTTGTCAAAATAAACACATTTGGGAATACACAGTATAGTTCAGTGTGTGGATTTCTCTCTGTTGCTGATGAACTCTGACCGAGCCATTCAGAAATATCACACATATCTTCAGAATACAGACACACAAGCTGGCATTCAACACTGTTGCAGTTGTTAATATATTTGATTACAATTTGTATTTTTATTTCACTCAATGGTCATGCTGCTGCTCCCCCCCCTATGGTCATTCCACCCCATCCCGTCACCCCATCCCCCTATGGTCATTCCACCCCATCCCGTCAACAGTCTACTCTGCCTCCATGCCAATGGACATGTATTTATTCATCACTGCCACAGATGTTATTAGGTATATAGTGCTATTTCTATGTTCAGTTGTTTTTTTATGACCATTTTCATTATTTTATTTCACGTGTCCTGCATGTTGGAGCTCGAAGCCGAAGATATTTTCACTGTACCCTGCAATCACACCTGCAACCCCGTAACTAGTAAACAATCTGAATCTGAGGACTGTCTCCACTCCTCTCGTTGATGCGGTCTGTTTTGGTCAGCAGGACAGAATAGTTTGGATTATATCAAATGGACAGCAAACAAAATTGTGTTTGATTTTAGTTTTTGCCCTACGGTGAAAGGCGGCGTAGCTACATCTACTACGAGATAGTCCCTGAGGAGTTTGATTTGACAGTGCTGTTCTATAAGTCTGTTATTTTTAGAAGCTGTATGAGAATACTGGATCAGTACTCTACGTACCTGGATTGTATTTTCATCTCTGGGAAAAGGGCTTTGTGTGTAGACAGTGAGATGTTAGAGATTTACTACCTGATGTAAGATACTGAGTCTTATATTCTCAGATTTAATTAGCTGATAATTGTCTCTGGCATAATAGTATTGACAAATGCCTGACTTAAGATATATATTTTTTTAAATTGCCATTTAATAGCCTGTTCATTTCACCTGACTCAGTCTTATTGACCTACGCAAGAAAAAGGACGGCATGTAGCCTTTTCGGTTACAGACTTAATTGGATGAAACATGCAGACATTTTCATTGGCTGGTTTGTCGGGAATATGACATCACTATTCCGAGCATTCCAAGTATTGGCTTGTTTACTGTTGTTTGTCTGCTGCTTCCAGCTTCTCAGACCTACTGGTCAGTATTGATCGAAGACCACCTCTCTCTCACTCCCCATCTCTCGCTCTCCCTCCCTCTACTGTTGCTGTACAATATAAAGGCAGACAGAGAAAATACTCACGGTTTTAACAGGGTTAATTTTTGTATTGTACCCAAGTAATTTGCATGCTTATTTTAAACACTGATTCATAATCGGTGACTTACTCACGGCTCCCCAAAAATTAATTTGCTTGATTAAACTTTCCTTTGTAGTTTCCATAATGAATAGTCTCTGTTGTCAGTGGCTGAGGGATCTTGTATTGTCACCACCAGCTGTGGCCAGTGTTTTGAACCGGGTGGGAAGTGTTAGAAATGGTTTGAAATGGCGTGTAGATTGAATGCGATTTTAAAACTGTAATGTCACCCACTGGAAATTCATTTGAACCCCCCCCCCCCCCCCCCCTATTGTTCTTAATGCCATCAAATTAGTTATTGAAATTATTGTCATACCGACTGATTAAAAGCTACCCGACTAATGACTCAATTAAGATAATACCTACCCACCCATCCGTAAAGGAAGAGTGCTTTATATAACAGCTAAATCAGCTCTTCTAAAGCCAGTGGCCCAGACCTCAAAGAACGTTGTACTGTACGTATCTGACACACATACATACAGTCACTTGCGCACACACACTTTGTGGGCCAGACTCGCTTCAGTGCTCATGGTGACCATTTCAGTAAAGTGTCCGTCCGCCCTCTTAGTGAAAGCGATGTGTAGTTGAAAACACACAGACACACAGGTCCAGACCTGCCCCAGTGTCTGGAAGCATAAATACAGAGTGTCCACCGAGTCCCAGTGGCTACAGCAGTGACAGGCGGCAGACATTTTGTTCCCAAACCGCTCGCTACACATCAGCCGAGGTCGCGGCCAGACGGCCGTGCGGTGCCACTGTGTCTCTCTCTGGCCCAGCGAGGGGACGAGGCAGAACAACATGTCCCCCCTCAGCTGTCCTCAGGGACGTGTCCTTATGACACAAGGATGTCTCCTCAGCCCCTCTGTCCAATCACAGATCACACTCCAGGGAACCACGAACAACACTACTACTACTACTACTACTACTACTACTACTATGGCTGCTGCTGTTGTCTCCCTCAGTCAGAGTGAATGGTTGGTCACACTTCTAGCCTATCAGCTGCCTTGGTTAGTGCTTGGCCACATTTGTAGCCTATCAGCAACTTCAGTCACTGTGAACTTTGTTGCTACTTTCTGGGACCTCCATTTTCCCAATAACAAGCCAATCTGTTGGCAGAGAAAGACAAAAGAAAGGGAGTTTTTCTCTAATCAATGTTAGGATACATGTTATAAAGGCTTATTCAGGTTTATAACATACCATATGTTGAGGCAGTGGCAGAGGTAAAGAAAGTTGGAGAGGGTGGTGGAGAATAAATAAAAGTGTCTGCTAGGTGTGAGGACAAGCTCCAGTTCCTCTGGGCACTCATGGGATATTAGGCGGAGTTTGGTTTCCGGGCTCGTCTTCCTTCCCAACTGAAGCCTGTCGGCCTCGCCCCGCGACCACGTGCCTGTTTTCCAGAGCGTCGAGCCGGGAGCTCCGAGCTGTCGGAATGTCTTAGCCCTGGAATTTCAATGGAAGCCGAGTCCGTTCCCCTTCACTCGTTTGCCTGGGGCTGAGAATTAAGAGTGTGTGTTTGGAGGCCCTCGACACACGGTGCCCCTAGCCTAAAATATCTCCCTCCCTCCGTCAGACTTTGTTTCAGACTGTTTTATATTTCTCGTGTCTGTCAAGTCGTCTCCCGGTTGGCAGCTGTGGGTCAGTGTTAAGTGTTGGTTTACAGAGGCTAGTTGGGCTGGGCTATCAAAGAGCCGGGGGTTGACATCACTCTCAATTCTTAACGAACAGAAACAGAGGCTTGACCATAATCAAAACAATACATTAACATACTGTAGAGCCCCAACTTCAGGTTGTTTTTAGGACCAATTCAGTCCAACTGTAAATCCCATTGGTTACATGAAAATGGGTCCAAACCACATCAGATATTATCTAGGCTACTATAGCATAGTTGAATTACCCACATATACACGATTTGATTCTCCTGAAATACCTGTTTACACTTGGGTGCTGACTGTACTGTAACATGAGAGGGGTAATTAGCAAGTAATTTAATTTCCAGAGCTCTTAATGAGATTATGGCATAAACTGTTCATTTATTTAATTACTGGATATTTCACTTCAAACAGTTGGTAAATATTCACCTGCTTCTATGCTGGTGTTGTATCTACGACATGAGAAAAGTGGGCGCTACCCTTCTTACATTCATGTTAGAATTGCATCTGGGTGCAGACTTTCATTGTAATCTGCATTGGAATTTCGTCTGAATTCATTGTCGTAGGTCGTACAGTAGTTGATAATACGGAATACCCTGCCTGTCCAAACTGAACTATAGCGCTGTTCACCATGCCAAGCATCCCTATCATTTTTAAAATGGCTTCCAAGATGGCAGAATCCTCTCTTTGTTTACTGGTGAGTTGTTCCGTTCTGCTACAGTGTCATAATAGATTGGACACAGCATCACCAAGCCTAGGCTTCATCCATTCACTCACCATCAGGGTGTGAACAATCCAGAACCAATCTACCACACATTGCAGTGTCACAAAATAGTTTTCCACATAGACTGGAGACAGCTGTTTAGGTGAATAATGTCAAGCAGAAAGGAAGCATTAAGGAAACGTTAAAAAAGACTAGACAGGTTTTTCTTCTTTACTGCGTTTGTCTTCGCTGTTGTGGGTCAGAGTTCTATATGGACGGATGGTCCATTTTTTTGGTCAGGCAGCCAGGAAAATAAATGTTTTCTTCTTCTTCTTCTCCTCCTCGAGCAGATGAAAATGACATGTCAAAGGAAATGATATGAGCCTGCATGATGTATGGGTCTTTCTACCTCTGTCGCTCAATCTCTCTCTCTCTCTTTCTCTCATTCTCCCCCGACACAGACTTGCCTCCATCACTCTCCACAATCCAACCATATTCTCTCCATCTCTTTCTCTCTTTCTGGCCATAGGGAAGAAAGAAGTGTGTGTGTGTGTGAGCCATTCTGCTGCTGTCGAATTGCATTTCCCTGCCTGCACTACACACTCACAGACTCGCCGTGATTTGTTTATGGTGTGGAATTACAATGTGTTGTTATTTTGCGGTGTACAATATCACGACCAGGCACAGCAATGGTTGTTACCGTTTTTGGAGTTTTGATTGTGATTACATTTGTGTACACATATCTCCAGAGATGTGGCCTGAATATGTGGGTGTCACTCACACACACACACACACACACACACACACACACACACACACACACACACACAAAGGAGCATTCCTCAGATGCATTTAAACTGAACCACAAGGAAGCCGGTTGTGACATGTTTTGTCTGTCTGCTTGGCCAGTTCATTAATCTATAAACCTGTCAAATAAATACATGAATAAAGAAACCACATCAACGGCAAAGCTTGATTACCATACAGCCAAACAATATTACACAGAGATCAACCTGCCTCTCGCCTGAGGACAGTTATTCCCTTTCTGTCTATGGAGTGTCACCAACCGAACACACACACACAGTCTTAAAAAGCAGAATGTAATAAGGGCTGTAGAAGAAGGAGGCTGTTATCACACAGTGTCTGGCAGATCCTCTGACATTCCCTCAGATTAGCCTCGTACAATGTCATTGTTTCTGACCTGTGCGTGTGTGTGTGCATGTGGGGGTGTGGCACATTCTCAATTTCTCTCTGCTTCAGTCCCCCCCCCCCTCTCTCTCTCTCGTGCCTTCTTCCTTTCTTTGATCATTTCTCGCGGACCTGTTATTAAATCTCCCAGCAGTTTGTTGATTTGATCAGTGTGTGCTGTAAAGTTGCTGCGCCAGAGGGACCAGACTGTTATAGACCACTCTCTCCTCCTGATCTCTCTGTCTGTCTAGTTATGAACTCATTTCTCAAGGGAGACCAGAGCCCATCTCACAATACAATAGCTTTGTACTCTGGACCCTATGGTGTATGCTAGCCTACCCTATAGTTAAGCAGTTCTACTCTGGACCCTATGGTATATGCTAGCCTATCCTATAGTTAAGCAGTTCTACTCTGGACCCTATGGTGTATGCTAGCCTACCCTATAGTTAAGCAGTTCTACTCTGGACCCTATGGTATATGCTAGCCTACCCTATAGTTAGGGTCCAGAGTAGAACTGCTTAACTATAGGGTAGGCTAGCATACACCATAGGGTCCAGAGTAGAACTGCTTATGGTGTATGCTAGCCTACCCTATAGTTAAGCAGTTCTACTCTGGACCCTATGGTATATGCTAGCCTATCCTATAGTTAAGCAGTTCTACTCTGGACCCTATGGTGTATGCTAGCCTACCCTATAGTTAAGCAGTTCTACTCTGGACCCTATGGTATATGCTAGCCTACCCTATAGTTAGGGTCCAGAGTAGAACTGCTTAACTATAGGGTAGGCTAGCATACACCATAGGGTCCAGAGTAGAACTGCTTATGGTGTATGCTAGCCTACCCTATAGTTAAGCAGTTCTACTCTGGAACCTATGGTATATGCTAGTCTACCCTATAGTTAAGCCTTTGCGTGATGTGTCTGGGTGCTTGTGTATGTGTGTGTTCCTGCTTCATGTGTGTGTCTCTCTTTTCTCATTCAGTCTGTTTTATTAGTAGATTGAATAGAAGCTATATCTCTGAGACAGACAAGGGACTGGGCCCAACCAAGGCAAACACACAGTCAGGAGAAAACCCTGTTTGTTTATTTGGATGTATGAGGAGACCAGACCAGCCAATCACATCCTTCTGTTCACCAACCATACTCTTCTCCTTGGACCACTGGGAGAAGGAAACCAATGGCATGCATGGATGTTTGATGCACACACAGTGACAGACAGCTGTCGGTATTGGCCCTGCCCATGTCTTACCTCTGGGGGAAGGCAACCAATAACATGGTAGATGGTATTTGGTGCAGACAGTAACGCTGTCTGCTATTGATAGACACTAACACACACTCACGGTGACAGCTGTTGGTGTTGGCAGAGCCATGTCAGGGAGAATAGGACGGTGAGTCAGGATGATTATTGGATCTTCTCCTGTGGAGTAGTGTCAGTGTGGAGAGGAGAATACAGTCAAATGATTGGCATCTTACCATTCAAACAATGGATCCTGATCTAGGATAACTTTTCAAAACATGAAATGATTTGGCTTGCTCTAAAAGGATTTGGCTAAAAACAAATCTACCCGCTAACTGGGCAGAAAAATAATGTCGCGGTATGATTGTTTTGGATATTTTCACTTTCTTGTGGGGTTACAAAGTGGGATTGAAATGAATATAATTGTGAATGTATTGGTCACTGATCTACACAAAATACTCCATAATGTCAAAGTGCAAAGAAAATTCTAGAAATGGTAACAAATTGATAAAAAAATTTGAACACAAATGTCTTGGTTCTATAAGTATTCACCCCCTTTGTTATGACAAACCTAAATACGTTCAGGAGTAAAAATGTGCTTAACAAATCACATAAATTGCATGGATTTGACTACAAAGACCAGGGAGCTTTTCCATAGTTTTTTGCAAATAATGGTACGGATTGGTAGAACAAAATAAAAATCAGACACTGAATATCCCTTTGAGCATGGTGAAGTTATTAATTACACTTTAGCTGGTGTATCAATACACGCAGTCTCTACAAAGATACAGGCTTCATTCCTAACTGAGTTGCTGAAATGGAAGGAAAACGCTCAGGGATTACACCATGGAGTACGCCAACGGAGATTTTAAAACAGTTTAATGGCTGTGATGGGAGAATTTTTCTATCTTAATTGACAGAGTGAAAAGAAGGAAGCCTGTATAGAATAAAAATATTCCAAAACATGCATCCGGTTTGCAACAACAAGGAACTAAAGTAATACAGCAAGAAATGTGGCAAAATAATTCACTTTTTGTCCTGAATATAAAGCTTTATGTTTGGCTTCCTGTGGTATAAAATTGAGGTAACACGCATGTACAATCTAAGGCAAAACAACTCACAAATGAAAAGAGACAAATGGCTGTTGACCTTCATAAATGGGTACAAAGCTACCTAAAAAATCGAAATATACCACTTACCACTATTAGGGCAATAATTAAGAAGTTTAAAACCACTGGAACAGTGGTACACTTCTCTGGTAGAGGACAGTTGTGTAGCTTGCCCCCACGCACAGTGAGGAAGATGATTCAGGAGGGAAAGAAAAGTCCAATGGCCACAGTTGGCGAATTACAGAACTTGGTCGCATCCTTCGGGGCACCAAGTCTCTTAATCTAAAATGAAACCCCACCTTCATGCCAATAGGCTCTTGGGAGGGGTTACCAGAAAAAGCGCCTTAATTGAGAGTAACCAACAAATGTAAACGCCTGAAGGATTGGAACTGGGTGTTTTGGTCAGATGAGACCAAAATAAAAGGTTTTTGGCCACGCACACCAGCGGTGAGTTTAGCGTTGAAAGAAAGATGCAGAAAGTAACCTCATACCCTCTGCAAAATTCGGATCTTTGATGTTAAGACTTCCGCTTTTAACCCAACCGCTCTGAAAGACACACATACATACATATATACAGGTTTTTTGAGAGATGCGGGGATGCCACACTGGGTGTCCTGGGAGCTGTGGGGGGTTAAGTGCCTTCCTCAAGGGCACAACGGCAGGCAATGGCATTTAGAATTTGATACCAGCAACTTTCCGGTTGCCAGCTCACTTCGCCTCTCTAACTGCTAGGCTACCTGCCGCCCTAGGGGCCTGGGGCCCTTGGTAAGATCAACAGGATTTCATGAACTTTACCCAATTCCAGAACATTTTAGCCAGAAACCTGGTTGCTTCTGCCAGGAGGCTGAAACTGTGGATTTTCCAGGAAGACTATGACCCTAAGCACACATCAAAGACACATTCTAGACTTTTTTGCTCATCTTTATAAAGGGTGCCTATAAAATGCAAACATCCACTGGGATATTAGTCATTTGTGTAGATCGTTGACAAAAATGACCATTTTAAATCCATTTTATTACCCACTTTGTAACACAATGAAATCCAAGGGGGGTGAATACTTACAGTATGGTAAGCACTGTGTGTGTGTGTGTGTGTGTGTGTGTGTGTGTGTGTGTGTGTGTGTGTGTGTGTGTGTGTGTGTGTGTGTGTGTGTGTGTGTGTGTGTGTGTGTGTGTGTTGGGATTTTTTTCCATTGGACAGAATGTTCAGTTATGTTTGTGTGATTGCCACTCAAAATTTATTGAGAGGAAGGACAACTGACGAATCGATTAATTAAAGCTGAAATCCCACGATGGGTGAAACGGTGCCACTGGTCACCCGGGCGCATTTGCTATTGCACTTGTTCTGAGGAAATGAGCATCCAGAAAAATAAATCACAATACATACTCTGCTGTTCTATTTCACGCGCAATGATGTCAGAGGGAGAAAAAAAAACCATTGTTGTTTGAAGTAACATCTTTGCTGCTGTAATTTCACAAAAGTATATGGTAGTTTCACCGCTATGGATTGCAGCTTTATAGAACTAGACAATGGATTCAGTTGTGTGTGTGTGCGTGTGTGTGTGCGTGTGTGAAAAAGAACAAGCCAAACGGCTAATAGAGTCAGAGTGAGGCGCAACAGCCCGGCTCGGAGGGAGATGGGTAACCATAGCAACGTGTATTTTAGTTTGCCACCCCTCTTTAGCACACGCATACATAAAATCCTTAGAGAACACACTGAGAACAATAGTGTGTGTGTGTGTGTGTGTGTGTGTGTGTGTGCGGTGCGTGTTCGTGTATTGGTCTGCCATGAACATTTAGGGAATAACACACAATCCTCCATACCAAACTGTCAGTATCTTCATGGTGTGTTTTTAGTTCTTCTATCACGTTCAGTGTAACCCTACGGTAGCTGTTTTACATCCCGCTGTTCTCATGGGGCTTGGGGCAACAGTGGACCTTTTTATTTACAAGCACAGAGACTCAGTAGTTTAGTGAATACGGAAACAAACCTTGATACGTTTCAGTCTTTCTATTGCAAAACTGTTCATGCAAATTGTAATGAACAATACATTTTGGCATTAGTTTCATCAGGTTGGTTCTCCTACAATGCAGAACATGACTGGGTTGTTTCATAGACTTGTCAAGGTTGAAACCGGTCAATCGATGCTTTAGGTGGTTTGACCAAAAATGACCTAATGTTCTGTGTGTGTGTGTGTGTGTGTTTTGCGTGCGTCTGTTTGTGCGGATGATACTAAACAAAACTGTAATTTCAGAGTAAGGCAGAGTCTTTTTGGGGGAGTGTGTGGCGTTTATGTGGTTTCAGTGTGTGTGTGTGTGCATGCAAGCATGCACGCGTCTGTTCTGTTCTGTGATGTGTGCTGGGGCCTTCCGTGTACAAAGCCTTTGCTAGGGGAAAATCCCCAGCCAGCCAAACAACAAACACCATTTCATCCTATACACAGCAGCTTGCCACCAAAAAAAATTTGCCTGCACTGTTTCTCTCCTCCTCTCTTCTATCCCTCCTTCCCTCCTCTTCCCTCCTCTTCCCCCATCACTTGTTCCATCTTTTTTCATCCTCCCTGCTTGCTGACTGAAGCTCATTTTGTGTTGAGTAGAGTTACTGTAAACTTTCGACGTTTACCAGTAAACTACTAGAATTTTTGTAAATTTCAAGGTTTATTTGGAATTTTATCAAACTTCTAGGGGCCTTTTTGGGTACTCCAGATTATCACAGGTGTCTAATTCTCTGGCCCTCTGTATATTAAAAAAAAAAAAAAATTAAGATTAAAAAAAGTGACAAAGCTGAAAAACAGTATCCTAAATACAAACCATCAACTTAGTTAATACCATTGGTGTTTTATATGAAAGTTTCTGCTTGAAGTATCCTTTTATATATTATATTTATATTTATTTTACTATATATTTGTTCATGTTTTGGCATGAAAAAAAGTCAATAGTTGGAAGAGTTGCAGAGTTAATTGAAGTTTCATTAATTAGGCTATTTTCTCTTGGCCATGTGGTCTATCCACTAGAAACTCATGGACACACATGTGTGTGTGTGTGTGTGTGTGTGTGTGTGTGTGTGTGTGTGTGTGTGTGTGTGTGTGTGTGTGTGTGTGTGTGTGTGTCCATGAGTTTCTAGTGGATAGACCACATGGCCAAGAGTAAATAGCCTAATTAATGAAAAATGAATACTATATGATTTTTTTGTTTGTTATTAAAGTATAAATTACCATAGATTTCTATAGATTTTCTGTTAATTACCAAAATTATAGAAGATTACAGTAACTTTAGTAAATTACTGGTAGCTTTGCAACCCTAGTGTTGAGTCAGAGAAACATCGCTCTCTAGTTTTCTGAGTCAGACTAGAACCATCTGCCGCTCGCGATAATGGGTCGCTAGGGAGGAGAGGACCGGCAAACCGGAGACAAATTGAAAAAGAGAGAAAACGCAGAGCGTTTCGATACCAACCTGTTTGTCTGTCTGCCCACTGCATTATGCCAAAAAAAACTGAGTGTGTGTTTGTGCAAACAATGATCGCGCTCTCTCTCTCGCTCTCGCTTTCTCTCTTCTCTATGAGAAATGGTCCATTCTTGACCTCTGAGTTTGTCCTCCTCCAAAATCACCTCTACTGATTTGTTTCTTTCTAAACTATCTCACTTTCCTCTGTCTGAACTGGACAGGCTTAGAGTTCCTCCGACCATACTCAGCAATCCATGGTCCCCTTTGTGTCTTTCTGCTTTCCCCTTCTTTTCTGAAGTCTTCTCGTGTTAGACTAGCAGACAACTGATAACAATCTGACATCTCATTGCCTTCTGTTCTGACTCGTCTCAGGCCTGTCAGATTCCTTTGACTATGAATGAGTCTTTATTGAAGTTGTCTTCTGTTAGCGTACTGACACGTCAATGCTATCAGTAGTGCTTTGGCAGCGTCGAGCATCTCCACATAGGCACAAACACACACACTTTGACACCTCGTGTGAAGAGTTATGGTGATAACCATCTTTAAGCAAGGAGGAAATGTGTGTGAGATGGAATCGATCAGATATGCAAAGCTGCACATTTAAGTCATATTGAACCAGATGTTTTGATTGTGTGTCGTGTCGTGGCGGGGGCAAGTGGGGTTGGAGTCTAGTGGAATAAAGGCCTGTCAACGGGAGAGCAGGAGTGTCAATGCGGCAGCAGAATGCATGATGGGATTGTTTACGGACATATTCAACCTCTCCCTATCCCAGTCTGTTGTCCCCACCTGCTTCAAGAGTTCCACCATTGTGCCTGTACCAAAGCAAGCTATGGTAACTGTACTAAATCACTATCACCCTCTAGCACTCACTTCTGTCATCATGAAGTGCTTTGCGAGACTAGTCAAGGGCCATATCACCTCCACCTTGCCCGGCACCCTAGACCCACTACAACAATACTCTGGTTAGAGATGATCCAATCGCTAATGACTTGGATTTGGAACAACACCCGTCATTGTGACGTCAACACAAATGACTTCTGTGATGGCGGTCTCGGACTGAAGTATGTAGCGAATTTAAAGCAACGTTCATAATGCAGATCTCTAAATTAATACCAACTGCCTCTAGCGAAAATGTCCATTTTTGAGTGTAGGCTCATTTATTTCTGCAACAACACACTCACTCATCACAAGTTGTAAGCGAGCTAGTTACAGTGCCTCCTAAAGACATGATTGACATTGGGAATAGAGGGTGGGCTATCAGCTGATTGTTGTAAATCTGCTACTTACCTAGCTCCATTTAATTTTATTTTTTTACTGATTTTGTGATTTATCTTCAACGCTCTTAAATAATAGCTAAATAATATAATATTCATAATTTTCTAGCTCAAGATACATTTGAATAATAACTTGGTGGGTGCTTGTATGTGTCATATTTCACACGTGTTTATTAATACGCATGTGTGAATTGGAAGTCTGTGTTTTGCTTGTCCGAACTCTCCCTGAGACACCCTCAGAGAGTGGGGTCACCGTTAGTGTCTGCTGTTATGAACCTGGAGCAATTAGTGTTAAGTGCCTTGCTCAAGGGCACATCGACAAATTTTTCACCTTGTTGGCTCTGGGCTTCGACCAAGCAACCGTTTGGTTACTGGCCCAACACAGGTAGTCTAGACTCTAGCTAACTGCCATATACTAAAATATCCACACAAATATCCTGTAAACCCCATATATGGGCGGTAGGTAGCCTAGCGCTTAAAGCGTTGGGCAAGTAACCGAAAGTTGCTGGTTTGAAGGCACTTAATCCTAATTGCTGCTGTAAGTCGCTCTGGATAAGAGCGTCTGCTAAATGACTAAAATATATGGGTGGCAAGGCCTCCCGGGTGGCGCAGTGGTCTAAGGCACTGCAGCGCTAGCTGTGCCACCAGAGACTCTGGGTTCGCGCCCAGGCTCTGTCGCAGCCGGCCGCGACCGGGAGGTCCGTGGGGCGACGCACAATTGGCCTAGCGTTGTCCGGGTTAGGGAGGGTTTGACCGGTAGGGATATCCTTGTCTCATCGCGCACCAGCGACTCCTGCGGTGGGCCGGGCGCAGTGCACGCTAACCAAGGTCGCCAGGTGCACGGTGTTTCCTCAGACACATTGGTGCGGCTGGCTTCCGGGTTGGATGCGCGCTGTGTTAAGAAGCAGTGCGGCTTGGTTGTGTTGTGTTTCGGAGGACGCATGGCTTTCGACCTTCGTCTCTCCCGAGCCCGTACGGGAGTTGTAACGGTGAGACAAGACAGTAACTACTAACAATTGGATACCATGAAATTGGGGAGAAAAAGGGGGTAAACATTTTTTTTTAAAGAAAGAAATATATATGGGTGGCTTGTGTGGATATTTTAGTATATGGTGGTTAGCTAGAGTCTAGACTACCTGTGTTGTTGCTGCAGCCCGCCCCTCTGTCTTTCTGCCTCTTTCTGCTGCGTGTATAAGCCAACCGTACCGAATATTGGTGATGATGTAAATCAAGTGTTATCAGTGTTAATCAAATGTTATGCTGCTGTGGAAGTACGGTTGATTTTTAAACTAGGTAGTTTACTTACACACACACTCAACCGGCGATGGGATCTCAAGCCATGCATGTTTGGATAACACGCAAGCTACGTACAGGGCAGATCAACGGACAGGGTAAGGCTGGGGGGTGGCAAACCCTACCTGTGCATGTGCTTGCATAGACTACAGCTCTGCTTTCAACACCATAGTGCCCTCTAAGTGTGTCACTAAGCTCTGGGTCTGATCCCTTCCCTGTGCAACTGGGTCCTAGACTTACTGACTGGCTGAGCCCAGGTGGTGAGGATAGGCAACAACACCAATGCCACACTGATCCTCAACACAAGGGCCCCACAAGGTGGTATGCTTGCCAGCAGCATACCACCCTGCATACCACTGCTGGCTTGCTTCTGAAGCTAAGCAGGGTTGGTCCTGGTCAGTCCCTGGATGGGAGACCAGATGCTGCTGGAAGTGGTGTTGGAGGGCCAGTAGGAGGCACTCTTTCCTCTGGTCTAAAAAAAAATATCCCAATGCCCCAGGGCAGTGATTGGGGACACTGTCCTGTATAGGGTGCCGTCTTTCGGATGGGACGTTAAACGGGTGTCCTGACTCTCTGAGGTCATTAAAGATCCCATGGCACTTATCGTAAGAGTAGGGGTGTTAACCCCGGTGTCCTGGCTAAATTCCCAATCTGATCCTCAAACCATCATGGTCACCTAATAATCCCCAGTTTACAATTGGCTCATTCATCCCCCTCCTCTCCCCTGTAACTATTCCCCAGGTCGTTGCTGCAAATGAGAACGTGTTCTCAGTCAACTTACCTGGTAAAATAACGGTAAAATAAAATAAAAAAATAAAAAAACAAGGGCCCCCTCCTGTACTCCCTGTTCACCCATGACTGCGTGGCTATGCACAACTCCAACTCAATCAAGTTTGCTGATGACACGACCGTGGTAGGCCTGATTACCAATACCAATGAGGGTGGTGCCAGGAAAATAACCTCTCCCGCAACGTAAACAAAACAAAGGAGCTGATCGTAGACTACAGGAGACAGAAGAGGGAGCACGCCCCCATCCACATCGACGGGGCTGCATTGGAGAGGGTCAAAAGCTTCAAGGCCCGGAAATGGTCCCACCACACCGACACCGTGGTGAAGAAAGTGCTACCGTCCCTCTACAACCTCAGGTGGCTGAAGAAATTCGGCATGGCTCCTCATACTCTCACAAACTTTACAGCCTGGTACGGCAGTCAGCCCAGCACATCACCCGGGGAACTCTGACTGCCCTCCAGGACATTTACAGCACGCTGTGTCAAAGGAAGGCCAAAAAGATCATCAAGGACCACAGTCACCCGAGTCAAGGTCTGTTCACTCTGTTACCATCTAGCAGACAGAGACAGTACATGCATCAAAAGCTGGGACCGAAAAACTGAAAAACAGCTTCTATCACTAGGCCATCAGGCTGTTGAACACCCATCATCTCCTCTTGTTAGAGACAAAGATGGATTCACTCCCATCAAAACACACACACACAAGCTCTCACACACACCTCATACACATGCAGACTCCTGTACTCACATATACACTCAGGCACATGCATACACCCATACTCACAAACGTGCACTCTCTCTCTCTCACACACACACACACACACACACACACACACACACACACACACACACACACACACACACACACACACACACACACAGCCAACGCTGCTGTTCCATGAATAAATACATTAAACACTGGACCAGTGGCAGTCGGTAACGTTTAAGATGAGAGGGGAGGATGATTTTTTTTATGAGCACGGCCTTATTTCTATTACAGCATATTGGATGACTGTCATTCATATTCCATTCACCCAGCTCACTGGCCTCATAGACTAGACGTGATATTGTAAATTAAATCCGGGACACTGAAATGATGATATGTTTGGTATGGTTACAATAGACAAATGGTTACAAAAATGAAAGTTGATCGGGGTGGATGTATAACACAAACGTTTAGCAAACCAAAGGTTGCGAGTTCAAATCTCATCACGGACAACTTTAGCATTTTAGCAACTTTTCAACTACTAGCAACTACTTAGCATTTTGGCTAACCCTTCCCCTAACCCTTTAACCTTTTTTTGTTTGTCCTTTTACTCCCCTTTTCTCCCCAATTTTGTGATACCCAACTGCGATCCAATTACGATCTTGTCTCATCAATGCAACTCCCCGACGGGCTCGGGAGAGGCGAAGGTCGTGTCAACTGACGACTGAAGTCAGCTTGTAAGCGCCCATCCCGCAACGAGGAGTCGCTAGATCACAATGAGCCAAGTAAAGCTCCCCTGGCCAAACCCTCCCCTAACCTGGGTCAATTGTGCACCGCCCTATAGGTGTCCCGGTCACGGCTGGTTGTGATGCCGCAACATTGTGATGCAGTGCCTTAGTCTGCGGCGCCACTCTGGAGGCTCTAACTCCTGAACTTAACCCTAACCCCTAGCCTAGCTAACGTTAGCCAGCTAGCTAACGTTATCCACCTAGCTAGATTTTGTAACATATCATTCGTTTTGCTAATTCGCAATATTTTGTAGGTTTTGCAAATTCGTAACATATCATACGAAATGGGTGATGGACATCCACAAATGAAAACATTCCATACAAAACACAACATATCATACTAAAAATGGAGTGTCTCGGATTTACATACAGAATAATATGAAATTATTTGAGACCAGGTTGCAATGTAACATTGATAAGTTTAGGCTACTATATGATTCTCAAAATTTCCCAATACCCATCATGAGGTTGCTACAACAGGTCGAGATGCTAAAAATGTAAGTAATCAAGGTGACAGACAGTGATACATTCAGTACCGCCTTGCACACTAGCTGATTTAGGGTGTTATCATTAGTCCAACAGTTGCAAACAATAGTTTATTTTGGACAAAATGTAGGTATGTTTATACCCGTTCCGTTTGCTTCCATTTAATACATGTTTTTCAAAAGAATCGGTAGAATGAATACACCCATGATCACACGCAAACACAGTTCACTTTCATAGCAGCCACATACAAACAGCATGACCACTATGCTCGTTATAATTCCTTCTCACATCTACACGCTCTCCTCCTCACCTTTTCCCTTCGCTTGTGGACTTCAGTGCACGGCAAAAAAAACTGTCCAAGCCAAACCTTCATATCATAACCTCTAACTGCTACACACAGCCTACATCGTTGTCACCATATTAGCTAACGTCATAGTCAACATAGCTAATAGAACTAACGCGTTAGTAAACCCGCTACAATCATGCAGTACAATGAGTGTACAGTCAGCAAGCAGTTTAGCGGTTACACCGGTGGGCCACGGTGGCAATACATTCATAAAACTAAAAGCTTACCTTGAATGTACTGAAACGATCACAAAACAAAACAAAATTAGGATACTGAAAACAATCTATTTTGTCATCTTAAAAAGGTAGAAATTGAGTTATGCCTAATATGGCAATACATTTTTTTTTCCCCAAAATGAATTATTGTTTCTCTAAAAAATGCTTGGTTAAAAATAACCCAATTTGGTTAATTTCGACAACCCAGCAATTGGGTCAATATTGGACAGACACAGAATTGGGTTAATTCAACCCAGCAGGTTTGGGTTGAGCGCTTGACCCAACTGTTGCGTAAATTAGACTAGATTGCTGGGTTAAACAACCCAGTGTGTTGGGTTGTGACATAAACCGAGCACATTGGGTTGGGGGGATTGACCCAGCAGATGGGTAATTTATGTAATCCTTTGATTATTTTCAGTGTCATCCTAATTTCAATTTTGCTTGCATATTTTTGCCTTCTCTACCATCCCACCCCCTCCCTTTTCTACACACATCAAGATACAATGTTGAATGATTAGCATTTTGATTATTCGAGTTTATTTATATTATTTAATGAACCAAACAGTCCAAACATCAGACTAAAGTCTCAGTTGAACTTGATGTGCACACTCCGATTTACAATCTGAGAAAAACAATGCATGAGTGCGTGTGACACTAAACATTTGAAGATCACTCTACTAAGGACATGGACTAATGACTCATTACTTAATTAATAGCTGTATTTCATTCATAAAGCACTTTTCACAATGCATTTAAAATAAATTGTTGTGATAGAATGTACCAGAACATATCGTACTGTAGGCAAAAAGCATTGACAAATGCATTAAAAAAAATGACCTAAAAATAAATTTAACAGAGCTATAAATAGCGCCTTAAGCATATTAGAATTGGAACGAGACACTCATGGCTCATCCATCCATTGATCCATTAATTCAC
Organism: Salvelinus namaycush; assembly: GCF_016432855.1. NCBI lineage: Eukaryota > Metazoa > Chordata > Actinopteri > Salmoniformes > Salmonidae > Salvelinus > Salvelinus namaycush. The sequence goes on along the minus strand of NC_052335.1, from coordinate 4,660,447 downwards.
AGGAACACATCAGCCGGAGGGCTGTGCTTCCTCCTGTCACTTCTCACACTACAGTACATACAAGAGCAGATACTTATCCACTATTGTTCAGTGGAAAGTCTTACTGTGGGGGATTCTGTTTCTGGCAGCTGACACACCGGGGTCTGTAATAATTCCCATGCTGAGGCACAGTGGGAAAGTTGATAAACACATAATAGGACTTGAAGCACGCATCCAGTGCCCCAAGCAGTGTACCATGCTGCAATGCCTGTCCACTAATGACCATAAACACCTGTGAGCAGTCCCCAAGAGACGACACAAATGGGTAGGGTCCGGTTACCCCTGCCTGGTGCAGGTACTCAACCATGTTGGCCCTAAACTTTTAGAGAAATCATTTGATTTTAGAATATGAGGACTTGTGCAAATCATGGAGGCACACTAGCAATCCCATCACACATAATTTATTCTGTATATTTTATAGTAATGTACGCCAATCAACACCCAATCCCTGTTTGATGCACACTGTACACCTTCCATTCATTTGGGGCTGGGGCTCATAGGTTCATTTACGCAACACTAACCATGTTTACATCCAACCATTTCATGCGGATGAATTACCTGACGCATTAAAAAAGTAACGACCGGGGTGATGGAAACATGAAATGGTTACTAAGGTTTACCGAGTATGGTGCAACAAACAAACAAAACATCCAGTCAGGGGCAGTCTTGTGGGCTAAAACAGCTCGTTGATGAGAGGTCCAAGGAGAATGGCAAGAACCGTGCAAGCTAACAGGTGGGCCACAAACAGGCAAATAATGGCGCAGTGCAACAGTGGTGTGCAAAACGGAATCTCGGAACCCCCAACTCGTCGGTCCTTGTCACGGATGGGCTGTTGCAGCAGACAGCCACACCGTCGGTGGTGTAATGGTGTGGGGACTGTTTTCCTGGCACACATTAGGTCCCTTGATACCAATTGAGCAACATTTACATGCCCGAAGAATTCAGGCTGTTCTGGAGGCAAAGAGTGATCTTACCCGGTACTACAGTGCCTACAGAAAGTATTCATACCCCTTGACTTATTCCACATTTTGTTGTCTTACAGCCTGAATTAAAAATGTATATAATATATTACACATTACCCCATAATGACAAAGTAAAACAAAATGTGCACATTCATTGAAAATTAAATAGAAATATCTATAAATATTCACACCTGAGTCAATACATGTTAGAATCGCTTTCTGGGAAAGTCTCTAAGAGCTTTGCACAAGTGGATTGTACAATATTATATATATATATTTTTAATTCTTCATGCTCTGTCAAGTTGGTTGGTGATCATTGCTCTACAGCTTTTTTCAAGTCTTGCCATAGATTTTCAAGCAGATTTAAGTCAAAACTGTTACTATGCCACTCAGGAACATTCAATGTCGTCTTGGTAAGCAACTGTATATTTGGACTGCTGAAAGGTGAATTTGTCTCCCAGTGTCTGTTGGTAAGCAGACTGAACCAGGTTTTCCTCTAGGATTTTGCCTGTGCTGAGCTCCATTTCGTTTCATTTTATCCTAAAAAAACTCCCTGGTCATTGCCATGACAAGCATGCCCATAACATGACGCAGCCACCACTATGCTTGAAAATATGAAGTGGTACTCAGAGATGTGTTTCTGTTGGATTTGTATTCAGTACATAAAGTAAATTTAATTTCCAAATTTGTTGCCGTTTTACTTTAGTGCTTTACTTTAGTACTTTAGTGCAGGATGCATGTTTTGGAATATTTTTTTTCTGTACAGGCTTCCTTCTTTTCACTCTGTCATTTAGGTTGGTATTGTGTAGTAACTACAATGTTGTTGATCCATCATCAGTTTTCTCCTATCACAGCCATTAAACGAAATTGGCCTCATGTTGAAATCCCTGACTGTTTTCCTTCGTCACCGACAACTGAGTTAGGAAACTGCCTGTATCTTTGTATTGACTGGGTTTACTGATACACCATCCAAAGCCTAATTAATAACTTCATCATGCTCAAAGGGATATTCAGTCTGCTTTTCATTTTTTATTAATTTGTAAACATTTCTAAAAACATAATTCCACTTTGACATTATGCGGTATTGTGTTTAGGCCAGTGATACAACATCTCAATATAGTCAATTTTTTTTAAATTCAGGCTGTAAAACAAAATGTGGAAAAAGTCAAGGGGTGTGAATACGTTCTGAATGCACTGTAGATGGATGTACCTAATAAACGGTCCTCTGAGTGGATATTGAATTGTAATGTTTTTCACCAAGTCCAGGGGAGAGGGGGTTAACAGCGTGGTGTATGTCAGGGAGGGATGTGTCAATGTGTAGTTCATACATGCATAATCATGTAGCTCAGTGGACATAACGAGAGAGATATAACAAGGTGCACATATTGAGTACCACAGTACGAGTCATTCATAAAACCTAGCGGTAAAACCCGGAAATGGTTCCAATAATTTTTTCCACCACTCATTTTTACGTAGGGGATTTTAGAAGTACTTCATATAAGGTCTATGTTTTGTGTAGGTTTACCATGGCGTGACGTTTTGATAACCGCGCAAATCTCTCTCGGACAAGGTAACTTTTATCAATCTATTCGCCTGTAATTAACCCCCCCCCCCCCCCCCCCCCAAAGAAACACTAATTAGCCACTAATGTGGCTATCATACATAACTACACATCTTGTCACTCGAGGCACAGGGTGTGAAAAACCTCCACATTTCTCCATGCAAACTCTCATCAGCAAGTAACCTAGTAAGTATATATTATAGCCTTTTTAGTTTCTCTTGTAAATAATTGTTATCGTTTATTTCTCGTAATTTCTTGTGTAATTCATTTTTTCTGTACTTTTTCAAATTACCTAGCTTTTTTTTTATTACCATGTTTTTAATTACCTTGGCCTTGGTAGTTAACCAGCTAACCTTAGGTCTCTCCGTCGATCCGAAGCAAGGATGGTTCTGTACTATGTACCGGATTGTAACCGCTAACGTTACTCCGATAAACACACGTGCATTTTTCTGTTTTCCGATCTCTAAGCGAGAGGCGTCGTTGGAGCCGTGTGATAAGGTAAGCCCTGTTTGCTAGTCAAAGATCTGTGGTTAGCTAGGTGCTTATGAAAGCTAGATAACCACTGATTGTAGTTGTGTACAACGCACATTACCTTACAAGTAAAAATGGACAATTCTTTAGTGAGCTAGCTAGTGAACGTTAGCTCACAGTTTGTGTAGTCATACTTCTTTACATGGTGATAGGTTAGCTAGCGTTAGCCCACCAGGGAAGGGATATTTAGCTAGCTGGCTGACAAGGATAAGTTAGTTGGTTAGCTAGCATGTCACCACTTAGAAAAGTCTGACCAACTGAACGGCGAGGTTAACGTTAATTAGCTAGCTAGCTAAATATTGCCTGGTGGGCTAGCTAGTTAGGCAACTTGGTTGGCTAGTTAGCTACATTAGTTAAACTTAGATAGCTAAAAAAAGGCTTGTGGGCTCAATGTTTCCCCATACAAAACACAAACTGTTTTGTTCCACGAGTGCATCTGTTGTACATGACTAATCAAATTACCTGTGAAGTCAGACATGTCAGCAGGGATGGAAATTAAGCTAGCCCGAGGCTAGCACTTTTCAGACTGGGCTAGTAGCCAATGTGCGAAGCTAGCCAGACACAGCAGTGACATTTTGCCTTTACAAACATCGCATGCCACAGATTCAGGACCTGAATGTTACCCGGTCAAGTAGAAATCATGGTCTGCTGGCCAGTGCCCAAAATCCTTATGTATAATCCCTGCATATAAATTCCTTTCAGACGATCTCCCTACCATTGTCGATCCTCCTCAGTGACCTCGCTGAGGGTTTTAACTTTTCTCTTGAGAATTAGATGCATAAGTACAGTCACGTAGCTCATAGCAGTTCTTCACCTTTTCAGGCAAATATTACCCTAGACTGTCCTCATCATCTAGTTGAGCATTAGAGATGATTCCTCCATCCCAGCAGAAATGTCCCATCCATATAGTAGGGTTTTAGATGTGCAGATAGACCAAAGCCCAGTCTATTTTACCATTACTAGAGTCAAGTCTGTGGGTTATGGTATTTAAATACATTTGACCATTTTAGTAATCAACCAAGCTAGCTAGTAAAAGTAGCTTTTTTTTGTTTTCTTTCAGATGGGCATACTGGAAACCCAGTGACAGCACTCAGGTCTGAAGCTTCCATTTTCTGTTGGGAAAGAGAAATGGCCCTGTATTTAACAGAAAAGGTAGCTCATCTAACATGGCAGAAGAGGAAGATCCAGACTGTTGAGAGACCACTTGTCACATTGTCCAAGGTGGGTTTGTCTTATGATAAACAATGCATTTTCTGTCCAGATAAAGATGTTGATACAGCATTGAAAAATACCCACCACTGACTAAATGTCTTTGTTTTCCAGTCCAACGGGAGTGAATCCCTCAGGCCATCCAGTGCATAGACATCATGTGCCAGTGTGATCTGAGCGCGAGCGTCCAGTTGTGGAGACTACAGCCCATCGAGCCTGTTGATGGACAGGTCAGTAACTCATCAAATAGGATACAATATTGTGTAAAACATTGAATTTGTAGATGCATCGACATTTTGACTTTAGGTCCCATTCTCCCCATGTTTTAGATGTTACATGCCGAACATCAGGTTCACCCCACCAGAAGCAGTGTATGATCAATGCCACCCTTAGCAAGGTGATCTGCTGGAAATTACGTACTCTCTCTCACTCTGGGGGTAAGACATTTAAACAGCACAGATATAAATTCCCACTGTGCCCATGATAAAATGCAATGTGAATTGTTACACATCTTTGTTACACAATGTGAATTGTGTTTTATCACTGAATGGAACTGTGAGGAGATACACCTAAGACCAGCCTTTGTGATTGAACTTAAGTTGGCTGCTTTGAGCAAAACTTGAATGTAATAGGCTCCTAAAATAGGTTATATTGTTTGTGTATGATCTTTATTCATTGTTCACTTGTTTATCAGGTACAAGCAGAGATGACTGGGGCCTTCAGCAAGTAAGACGCCCCCTGCGTAATAAATAATTTGAACATCACAGATTTAAATTCCCAACTGTTCCCATGATGAACTTAACTACATTACTTTATTTGGCTGCTTTGAACAAAACTTGTATGTAATATAACCTATTCTGGGAACCTAGTCTGTATGAACTATGTGGAATATTTTTCCCCTGAAAGCAGGTACTGACAGGAAGAGCAATATGAGTCTGTCAGAGGTCATCACGTTGGATGGTGATGGAGGCTTTGGTGGTCCACCAAACAAAGAAGCAGGTGTCCCTTCCAGTGATGTGGAGCTGACCTAGTGCACATCCATCTCTTTAGCCCAGCGTTTCTCAAACTCTGTCCTGGGGACCCCGTGGGGTACATGTTTAGTTTTTTGCCCTAGCACTACACAGCTGATTTAAAATCATCAAAGCTTGGTGATTAGTTGATTATTTGAATCAGCTGTGTAGTGCTTGGGCAAAAACCAAAACATGCACCACTTGGGGTCCCCAGGACTGAACTTGGGAAAGCCTGCTGTAGCCATTTTGAATGCCTTGATGCCCTCTTTGTTATGTGCCCCACTTTACAGACGACACCCCATCCAAAGACTGATCTGAGGACCCTTTTAGCAGCGACTGAGTCATGCGCTTGGCCTTAACCACTGCTCTGTAATTGCTGGCCGTCAACCTCCCTCTTCTCATGGTGTGCCAGTTGGGGTTGGTGTGGTGTCCAACTGTTGCCTGCCGGCCAGGATGCCTGCATGCCCCAGGTGCCCTTGTTTTTATAACAATGTCCGGTTCAGACAGGGATGACAGGGAGGGTAGCGGTTGTTCTGGCTCAGGTTCAAGGAGACTTGCCATTCCACTGTACCTGCCCCAGAGACGGTTCCTTAGCCACTGAAGATCCTCCTCTGTGGGCTCTCGGGACAGAGGGTTGTAGTCTTCACCCGGGTACAGGTCCTCCGCTGACTGCACCTGGTTGGGCTTCCTCCACTCGAATTCCACATCTGTACGGCAGATATTGTGAACTGCCAAAATAGGCTGCATGGCTCCACTGATGAGCTCCACGGAGGCATTTGCATGTGTTAGAGAGAATCCCCCGGTCACCTATAAAGACCTGCCAACAGGAAGTTGTCACCTATAGAGACCTGCCAACAGGAAGGAGTTTAAGTGACACATGCCTTTCAATTCATTAAAATTTGAACACCTTGAAATGGATTTGTTGTAAGAAATGTGCTGTATACTGTAAATAGTTTGATTTGATTGATGACATTACAGCTTTAGAATATTTAATAATATACATTTTCACATGAAGACAAGTGCAGTTTTTCCATAAACTTTTAATTGATAACTTGGGATTTTATCACTTGCCATATCAATCATACAGTGGGAAGGATCCTATAAATCAAGACTGTGTGAATGCATGTACCAATCCAAATAATAAAAAGTACTGTGCCTTTGAAAATGTGTCTCTGGTCATGAAAATACAATACAGACGATGTCTAAACGAAGTCAATTCTGAATGTCGATAGATTTTTAGATTCATTCTCATCAATGACAACATTCTAGAACTGAGTTATCACTCATCTAAGACTGGTATCCGGGGTAATCTGGTTAATTATATAATTGATTAAGTGTCTCTTTCCTTGTAGAATGTTAACAGCTGTATAGAACCCATTGTATTGCTAAGATGCTCAAACTTAACTTAATAGCTACACTCACCGACTCAGGATAAACATTTATCCCTCATGCTGGCCTTGACCAAAACGGTATGTTACCCCTCACTATAGTTGCACTTCTCCACATGGCCAGACTTCTAGTGGTCTTTCCCCCTTTCAATGCTTGTCCTTAAAAAATGTCATACGGTCTGAAATAAACACCCAAGTCGACATACTGCACAAACAAGTAATACAACATTATATTTTGATCTACTGCTCTGCTAACTAGCTAGCTAAAGTAGTTAGCTAAGACAGAGAAAAGGGACGGAAGAATTTCCACACTTTATTCAATGAATTTCAATACAGCACATGGATCGGCTAGAGATGACGTGCAGGAGGTCTTCTCTGTTGCCAATTAGCATTTCACTTTTTTTAACTAAATTGAGGTGAATATATTGATAAAACTCACCTTGTCCGAGAGAGAATTACACGGTTATCAAAACGTCACACCAAGGTAAGCCTACACCAAACAAATACTTAATTTGAAGTGTTTGTAAAACTCGGTATGTGAAAAAATGAATGGTGGATAAACGATTGGAACCATTCTGTGTTTGACTGCTAGGTTTTATGGGTAGTATGACACATCCACTGTGGCGGACTATGTGACGTAGTACTCAATTTTTGGGGAACATTTTTTGCTCATGAGTGCTACTTTCAGAACTACTGGTAAAAATTAAACAAATGTACAGTAGAATCTCTTTAACGTAAAAGCCAGGCTGTGGTTAGCTGGAGAATCAGGGTGTACTCTAGCCTCGCTCTTTAACCTCCACATCCAACTGGAGATAGAGTGCCAATACTTGTGGTGTGTGTGTGTGTTGCTGTAGGATCTGATGGTAGTTGACATGTGTTGCTGTAGGGTCTGATGGTGGTTGACATGTGTTGCTGTAGGGTCTGATGATGGTTGACATGTGTTGCTGTAGGGTCAGATGGTGGTTGACATGTGTTGCTGTAGGGTCAGATGGTGGTTGACATGTGTTGCTGTAGGGTCTGATGGTGGTTGACATGTGTTGCTGTAGGGTCTGATGGTGGTTGACATGTGTTGCTGTAGGGTCAGATGGTGGTTGACATGTGTTGCTGTAGGGTCAGATGGTGGTTGACATGTGTTGCTGTAGGGTCTGATGGTGGTTGACATGTGTTGCTGTAGGGTCTGATGGTGGTTGACATGTGTTGCTGTAGGGTCTGATGATGGTTGACATGTGTTGCTGTAGGGTCTGATGATGGTTGACATGTGTTGCTGTAGGATCTGATGGTAGTTGACATGTGTTGCTGTAGGGTCAGATGGTGGTTGACATGTGTTGCTGTAGGGTCTGATGGTGGTTGACATGTGTTGCTGTAGGGTCTGATGGTGGTTGACATGTGTTGCTGTAGGGTCTGATGGGGGTTGACATGTGTTGCTGTAGGGTCTGATGGTGGTTGACATGTGTTGCTGTAGGGTCTGATGGTGGTTGACATGTGTTGCTGTAGGGTCTGATGGGGGTTGACATGTGTTGCTGTAGGGTCTGATGGTGGTTGACATGTGTTGCTGTAGGGTCTGATGGGGGTTGACATGTGTTGCTGTAGGGTCTGATGGGGGTTGACATATGTTGCTGTAGGATCTGATGGTAGTTGACATGTGTTGCTGTAGGGTCTGATGGTGGTTGACATGTGTTGCTGTAGGGTCTGATGGTGGTTGACATGTGTTGCTGTAGGGTCTGATGGTGGTTGACATGTGTTGCTGTAGGGTCTGATGGTGGTTGACATGTGTTGCTGTAGGGTCTGATGGTGGTTGACATGTGTTGCTGTAGGGTCTGATGGTGGTTGACATGTGTTGCTGTAGGGTCTGATGGTGGTTGACATGTGTTGCTGTAGGGTCTGATGGGGGTTGACATGTGTTGCTGTAGGGTCTGATGGTGGTTGACATGTGTTGCTGTAGGGTCTGATGGTGGTTGACATGTGTTGCTGTAGGGTCTGATGGTGGTTGACATGTGTTGCTGTAGGGTCTGATGGTGGTTGACCCAGTGTTTCCATCAGGCTGTGCTGTTCTGATAACATTTCTCGCTATTGTATTGTATGTGTTGTGTAAGTACACATCAGACTTAGGTGTCTCAATATTTTGTTTGTTGAAGATGGATATAATCCAGTCTGAGTCATTAATATCCTCCCCCCCCGAAGTGGAATGTCCCACCCCCCCTCCACATTTCATTCTAATCGACCATATTTACAGGTCAATTATGCTTCGTGATTAGTAACAGCTAGACACAATTTTAATAAGCGCCCATGTCTTGATCCGGAGAAATTCAAAACCATACAAACGTTTAATTGCCTTTTGATTGCACACTGCAAGGTATAATTGAATGGTTTAATGAATAGTTGAATAGGTGTGTGGTCTCACACAGTAAGGGTAAGGGCCCTATAGAATGTAACTAGGGTGTTGGATTTTGATATCTGCCATTATGAAACTATAATCTGCATCAGTCACCAGTTAGTGCGGTCGCTCTCCTGATCATCTATGTCTGCAAAGCTTGCTGACAAACAAGTCGACCTTTTCATGTAACAGACCTATCATCTCTTCTCTATCTCTCGATCTCTTATCTGTGTATCAGACCTGCTGTTTATTTTTGTGGTTTTCTAAGCTGTTGTTTATCTCCTGTGTGAGTTGAAGGCTGATAAACTGATTTGTTCAACTCACTCACTCACTCACTCACTCACTCACTCACTCACTCAGTCACTCACTCACTCACTCAGTCACTCACTCACTCACTCACTCACTCACTCTCTGATACCTAGGTGTCAGAGCTAGTTTTGTCCTGCTGTTTTTCTAATGTGTTGTTCTCTCTCCTCTCTCTCCCAGGTATCAGGTGTGTCTCCAGGGGAGAGGGAGAGCCAGGTTCCAGGTCTGCTGTTAGCTCCAGGGGTGAGGTGGGGACAGACACCCATCAACCAGCTCACACCCTGGGAGACCGATGAACCCCCTGCCAAACAACAGCACAGAGACTGTGAACCCATAGGTGCTCACACACACACACACACACACGTGTATACGCGCATACAAACGCACGCAATACGCGACACACATGCACACACCACACACACACACGCACGCGACACTAGTTATAGCAATCGTAGTCTGTATTATTGTAATATTTTCTGATTTTAAACTAATCATCTATTTGAGGTGGATATTTCATGAGTATAAATGACAGTGACAATAATGGGTTAAATTGAGGAGCTGTAGAAGTTGAGAATCTATAGTAATAAAGTGATCCCAGAATGGCTGTGCCCTGCAGCAGTCAATTTCCCTCTGTGACGCTGCTCTGCTGGCCTCTGCCTCCTGCTCATGGAGAATGGGTCTAATTTAAGAACAATACACAATGATACAGCCACTGCACTTGCTCCATCGGCACCTCCACTATTAATATACTATAGACACTATGAAAACGGTATCCAACGGTGTATTCAAGAAACGCAATGAATATTGTATACTTCCATAACAAATATCCAGTTTCCACATTCCCAATACTATAGCGAGCAATACAATGAATACTGTATATTCAAGTAATACTCATTATATACTGTACTGTGTATATATCAATATAAAGTACAATATGTATTGTATGGTATTATAGCAATGAATCCATGAATACTGTATACTTATTGAGTAGTCAGTATTCCATATCCGTCGTACTGTAGCTCTATGTTGCCTACTCGACAAATTATCTGCTAACTGTAATTGACGCAGTCTCAATAAAGATTTCAATAATTAACCTGTCACAGCTAAGACGCTGATTGTGTAGACGCAGAGAAATAATACCTTTTTCACGGAAAATAAGTATTTTAGCTCTTGTCAGCTGAGACTGCCAACGTAAGCTTTGCTACTACTAAATATCTAGTTTCTCAAAAACATCACTAAGACCTACTTAATGGAAATCTATTTTCTGCCGTTTTCTATTTGAGATATGCCTCCGCCATTTCTAAATGTCTAGTTTCTCAAACTAATAAGTAAGTACTCTCTGCTCTTGTCTGTTTGAGAGTCTGTGCCACCACAATGGCTTTGACCAAAGCTTTGCCTAGTTTCTTCAACTCATCACTGAGGACACTTCCTATTGTGTTCCTCTTCTTGAGGTTGGGGGTCAGAGCAGTGCTCCCCTGGTATGTTCCCTAAACACCCTGCTGGGAGGGTATAGAGGGACGCGTGTGCACACACACACACACAGAAATGCACACAAACACACAAGGAGATACATACACACACACACAAACACACAGTTCTCAGGTACCCTGCTGTGTGGGGTATAGAGGTGGCTGAATGGTCCATGAAGCCCTGTGGTATTAGTAATGTGGCCAGACGACTGAGGCTTTGCCTACAAGCATGGACTGACAGACACACACACACACACACACACACAGTCTGGTGGCGTAAGAAACAAACACACACCAGCCTCAACCACGGAGTGAGATGTCACCCATGCTGCTGCATATGACACTCAAACCAAGCATAGTGGTGTGTGTGTGTGTGTGTGTGTGTGAACGTCTGGCATTCGCAATGAAACTAGCTCCGCACTTCACTGAACTGAGTCGCGAGAAACTTCCTCACCAACTGCCAGAATGAATCAATGGTTTAAATAGGATCTTCTCTGCAGTTGGTTGTTTTAAAGAAGTTTCTGTCTGGAAAGTTAACTTTTCGCTTGTGAGAAAGAAGGTCTTTGATTTCTGAAGCGTTGCCTCGGTCGGTATGTTAACAATTAGAGGTTGATTGAGCAATTCACCAAATTGAAATAGAATTCTTATAAAAGGACCAAGGAGCACTTATGAAACAACCAATATTTAATGCTCACACATTTAAATGATGGGGTACAAGAGAGCAATCAGGAGAAGGGATCCATTTAATGTTAATGCAATTACATTTCCCTTCTTAAACCTTTCATTAGCTCTGCCGCAAGAGGACTCGCAAATGTGAGTGCATGTTAGCCATCGCTAATGAGTTCCGTCTTGTCACTTCATTATATATTTTAGTCCAAAGACTGATTTTAGTTCAGAAAATGTACAGGAACACTTTAATAACTCAAGATGGAGAACAGGGAGGAGAGATACGTATCAAGTTGTAATCATTTCTGGCACCCCGTTGAAATCCTACTAATCAGGCCAAAACTATAGGAGTATAATAATATTAAATCGGATTTCTCTCTCTGGTTTTAATCAAGTTTAGGGCTCAAGTTGAGAACAGTAGGAATTAAGTGGTATAGTGCTGAGATAGTTGGCCTGAGGATGGATGACCATAATGCATTGAGATGTTCTCTTCTTCCAGTCTAGCACATTCTCTCCTCGCTCTCTCTCTCTCTCTCATATGTGTCAGAGTAGAAAATACTGTAAATACATACACTTAGCTAGCTACATGGTAAACAGAGCTCATCACTGATACCATGGACTGAACGTGTTCCCTGTAGGCATACTGTGTATATACACAGAGTGTACACATCATTTAGGACACGTTCCTAATAATATGTTGAGTTGCACCCTTTTTCCTTCAGAACAGCCTCAATTCGTCAGGGTATGGACTCTATAAGGTGTTGAAAGCGTTCCACAGGGATGCTGGCCCATGTTGACTCCAATGCTTCCCGCAGTTGGGTCAAGTTGGTTGTATGTCCTTTGGGTGGTGGACCATTCTTGATACACATGGGAAATTGCTGAGCGTGACAAACTGAGCAGCATTGCAGTTCTTGACCCAAACCAGTGTGCCTGGCACCTACTACCATACTCCGTTCAAAGGCACTTAAATATTTTTGTCTTGCCCATTTATTTGATGTATTAGGCACTCCCCGTTAGCTGATGACAAAGGCGACAGCTAGTCTTACTGGGATCCGACATATAACGACAAAGGCATTACAGACGAAAACTGACGAGGCGCACACTGATCGGTAAAGAGAGGATGCCATTCTATAACGCTCCTTTTCCTCTGCACAGTTCTCTCACACTGAGAAACAATTGGGTTACAGTAGAATGCGCTATGCTTTCTTCATTTAATCCAATTCCCTGTTACCACTTCTTTTATGAGATGAGGATTCATTGATGGAGTGACTTTAATCTCAGCTGGTCTGAGAGAACTTATGAGGCTTCCCTGCTCAGTGTATACATTGGTATGTTTTTAAGTTGCGCTGTTGAGACTCTCTTCCTACAGTGAGAGCAGTAGTAAGGCTTCTCTCCTTTATGTATACCTTGGTGTCTTTTTAAGTGGCTCGGGTTGAGAGACTCTCTTCCTACAGTGAGAGCAGTAGTAAGGCTTCTCTCCTGTGTGTGTTCTCTGATGAACTTTTAGCTCAGCTGATGTTTAAAAACATTTTCCTCCAAATGGCACGCATACACAATCCATGTCTCGAAGTTGAAGAAAGATCCTTCTTGAACCCGTCTCCTCACCTTTATCTAGACTGATTGAAGTGGATTTAACAAGTGACATCAATAAGGGATCATAGTTTTCACCTGGATTCACCTGGTCAGTCTATGTCATGGAAAGAGAAGGTGTTCTTAATGTTTCGTACAATCAGTGTATATGTTCAATACGTTAACTGTAGGCCCCATATATACACTACCGTTCAAAAGTTTGGGGTCACTTAGAAATGTCCTTGTTTTTGAAAGAAAAGCATTTTCTTTTGTCCATTTTTAAAATCACATAATTAAATGGTACCCACTAAACACCAGTCTCGACGTCAACAGCGAAGAGGTGACTCCGGGATGACAGAGTTCCTCTGTCCAGTGTCTGTGTTCTTTTGCCCATCTTAATCTTTTCTTTTTATTGGCCAGTCTGAGATATGGCTTTTTCTTTGCAACTCTGCCTAGAAGGCCAGCATCCCGGAGTCGCCTCTTCACTGTTGACGTTGAGACTGGTGTTTTGCGGGTACTATTTAATGAAGCTGCCAGTTGAGGACTTGTGAGGCGTCTGTTTCTCAAACTAGACACTAATGTACTTGTCTTCTTGCTCAGTTGTCCACCGGGGCCTCCCACTCCTCTTTCTATTCTGGTTAAGGCCAGTTTGCGCTGTTCTGTGAAGGGAGTAGTACATTGTACTTTGTACAAGATCTTCAGTTTCTTGGCAATTTCTCGCATGGAAAAGCCTTCATTTCTCAGAACAAGAATATACTGACGAGTTTCAAAATAAAGTTATTTGTTTCTGGCCATTTTGAGGCTGTAATCGAACCCACAAATGCTGACGCTCCAGATACTCAACTAGTCTAAAGAAGGCCAGTTTTATTGCTTCTTTAATCAGAACAACAGTTTTCAGCGTGCTAACATAATTGCAAAAAGGTTTTCTAATGATCAATTAGCCTTTTAAAATTATCAACTTGGATTAGCTAACACAACGTGCCATTGGAACACAGGAGTGATGGTTGCTGATAATGGGCCTCTGTACGCCTATGTTGATATTCCATAAAAAATCTGCCATTTCCAGCTACAACAGTCATTTACAACATTAACAATGTCTACACTGTATTTCTGATCAATTTGATGTTATTGTAATGGACAAAAAATGTGCTTTTCTTTCAAAAACAAGGACATTTCTGAGTGACCCCAAACTTTTGAGCTGTGGTGTATGTAAAGTAATTTGTTGTGCAATTTGTTCAGCTATCTAAAAGGATCAAGTAGACGATGAGGTTATGTAATAATAATCAAAACTCTCTCCCTTCTTCCCACCCTCGTGTTCTCTCTCTCTCCGTCCTCTCTCTCTCTCTCTCCTACCTTCTCCCCCTCTCTCCCTTCACACTCTCTTCCTCTCCTTCTCCCTCTCTCTCTCTCTCTCTCTCTTTCTCTCCCTCCTCTTTCTATCTCCCTCCTTCACTCTCTCTCTACCTCCTTCCATGTCTCTCTCTTTCTCCAGGTCCTCCATGGGTACCTTCTGGAGCAGCAGTGACCAAGTCCAGTCTCCTGCCCCACTCCTACCCCCTCCAGCCCCCCTCCTTCAGCCACAGTGTCACTGTCCAGTGCCCTATTATAGGTCTGACTCCCTCCATCCAGTCACCCATGCCCCTCCACCCCCACCCGCTCATGACAGCCCACTTCCAGCTACCCCCGCACTCCACCACCCACCAACCCCCCGCCATGGTGCTCAAAATGCCCTACCAGCCACCATATCCCTTGGCCCAGCCCCCTGTCTTCTCCTCACCTCTCTCTACCCCCTCAGGTGGTCCCAGGGGAGCACACACCAACCAACAAAACCACAGAGTGATGGGGAACGGTCATCTGACGCCTCACCCCCCTCCTCACCACTCTCACCCAGCTCACCCTCTCATACAGCCCCATGTCCTGCCTCTGACCAATGGGCAGTTGGCGCGGCTAGTTCCGCCTACTCCAGTAGCCAATCAGGATGGTCCTAGAGGGCCCAATGGGCTGCAGATGCTGAGGACGGTGGGGATGGGAAAATACGAGTTCACAGACCCAGGACATCCTAAAGGTAAGACAGACCCACTCTGACTGGGCAAGTCTGCAGTCACACACACCAAATGTAAGACAGGCCCACTCCAACTTTATTCTCTAATTATTTTGTTTTCTACTGAGTAGGTTTTCTCAGCGTAGGACTCAGCTTTTCTCTGGGTAAAGTGTGGTTTGTACAGGGAACAGCTTCTCTGGGTAACGTGTGGTTTGTACAGGGAACAGCTTCTCTGGGTAGAGTGTGGTTTGTACAGGGAACAGCTTCTCTGGGTAGAGTGTGGTTTGTACAGGGAACAGCTTCTCTGGGTAGAGTGTGGTTTGTACAGGGAACAGCTTCTCTGGGTAGAGTGTGGTTTGTACAGGGAACAGCTTCTCTGGGTAAAGTGTGGTTTGTACAGGAAACAGCTTCTCTGGGTAGAGTGTGGTTTGTACAGGGAACAGCTTCTCTGGGTAGAGTGTGGTTTGTACAGGGAACAGCTTCTCTGTGTAGAGTGTGGTTTGTACAGGGAACAGCTTCTCTGTGTAGAGTGTGGTTTGTACAGGGAACAGCTTCTCTGGGTAGAGTGTGGTTTGTACAGGGAACAGCTTCTCTGGGTAGAGTGTGGTTTGTACAGGGAACAGCTTCTCTGGGTAGAGTGTGGTTTGTACAGGGAACAGCTTCTCTGTGTAGAGTGTGGTTTGTACAGGGAACAGCTTCTCTGGGTAACGTGTGGTTTGTACAGGGAACAGCTTCGCTGGGTAGTTGGTGTTGACACCACTCCATAAAGAACACGTTGAACACATCTAACCAGGAGGCAGTTAAAACAATACCTGGTACTGGTGCCAGATCTTCACAAAGCTGCACCAAGGTCACAGCTTACACGCGCACACACCCACACACCTTATTCCATTGTTTTTAAATGATCCAGACACGCCTACAGTCACTTTTTAAGTTTATTTTAAACCTGGCAAACTCTCGTTGTCTTTGTGAAGACTGCGAGCTGAGCGGTATGGCGAGCCGTCTCGGGCTCGGCTGCATCTCAAAGCCGTAAATTATTGTTTGTTAACCTTGGAGTTTGTGATGCAGGGCCAGAGACAGATGTTCTATATTCCCTGACCAATTTTCACATTTAATGAAGCTTTTAATCTAGAGTTTAGATTGGCCTTTTTTCCCCCCCCAACTCATTTATTTTTTTTTATTTTGGGGGTAGATCAATAGAAGGTGTGCAAATGAGTTTCCAGATTGATGTAGAAAGTCTGAGCGGAGGCTACCTGAGACACATTTAAATGAGACAGCAGGTGGAATGGAAACACACAGACAATTAGAGTGCGGACGCATTGAACTGAAGTCCGGCAGCTAATTTCTGTTGCGTCTCCTGTTTGCTTAGATACTTGCCGGGGTTTTGTAATGGATACATTGTTGCTACGCTGTTATTTGTTGTATTTAGTCGAATAGCCAAGGTGCTGTGTTTTTGAATTCATACGTTGTGTGTTTCAATCTATACACTGCAGTATTTATTCCAATAGACAAAGCTAATCCGAATCGTTTGCAACTACACTAAACCGGAGCTTTCTGTCCAAAACTACTAGTACCAGTAAATATTCTATTTCATAAACGCATGCAGGGGGCTCTGCTTAGAACCACGAGACGTGACGAGATGGAGTACCACTTTATGAAATATTCAGCGGCAGAAATGAGCGTACAGATGTCACTGCGGTAGGAAAGTCACAGGAATAGCAGAGTTCCGTTCAGAGCAGCAGCATAATAGCAGGTGTCAAATCGGAGCAGAGGGTTCGTGAAAACCTTGTTTGCGCACAGGGTCGAGTGCACTTTTGATACTAATATGACTACATTGTCTAGATTCCCTTCACTCTTACCCCTGACTAGTGTTTTGAGATGTCTAGTATAATGTTTGAGCTGCCAGTAAGGTCATAGCCTGGATAATAGACTGCTGTATGACCCTGAGAGGGCTTAGCCGTTAGAGAATTAGCCAGGCGCCTCGGCAACCTGCTTTTGTCCTCGCGGAGCGGAGAGAGACACCTTCCAGACTATAGGAACACTTAACCTTGCTGCCGTGATAATCAGCCAGTCAACCACCACAAACCAGCCTGTCGTGCAGTGCCCGTCTTCGTAACATTTTTACGCCACCTCCTGCTGTACTCTCTCTTTCTCTTGCTCATTCGTATTGTGTTCTCCACCCTCTCTCTACCCCCCCCCCCCCCCCCCCCCCCCCTTTCTCTTGGTCTCCTGCTGTGCTCCGTCTCTTTCTCTTCCTCTCTCTTGCGCTCAAGGAACAGATATCCCCTTGGGTCATTAGACATCAGTGGCCATCAGGAAGTGATGGGAGGGGACAGGAAGGTACAGGGGGAGCAGAGGGCTGACTAGCGGTGGCTATTCAGCAGTTGGATGGTCTGAGGGTAGAAGCTATTGGCCAGTCTGTTAGTTTTAGCCATGATGCTCCTGTACTGCCCACGTCTGAGTGACGGAAGCATGGAGAACAGGCCGTGGCTCGGGTGGCTGAGTTCCCCGATGATCTTCTGGGCCTTTCTGCGACATCTGGTGTTGCAGGTGTCCTGGAGGGAAGGCGGTGTGCGCCCGAATGGTGCGTTCGGCAGAGCGTACCACTCTCTGTAGCGCCTTGCGGTCAGCGGCGGTGGTGTTGCCGTACCGTGCTCGAATCAATCAAATGTTATGTCACATGCTTGGTATACAACATGTGTAGACTAACAGTGAAATGCTTGCTTACGGGGCCTTCCCAACAATGCGGAGAGAAAAAAATAAGAACAATAGAAACATTGAAAAATAATAGTATGAGGAATAAGTAACGATAACTTGGCTATATATACACAGGGCACCAGTACTTAGTCAATGTTTTGGGGTACGAGGTAATTGAGGTAGATATGTACATATAGGTAGCGATGCAGCCCGATGAGTATGCTCTCGATGGTACTCCTGTAGAACACTGTGGCTGGCCGAATTTCTACAGCCTCGTGCCTTCTTCACCGCGGTGCCCGTGTGGTTTGACCATTTCAGCTCCTCAGATGTGTACGGCGAGGAACTTGATGTTTTTGACCATCTCCGTGGCCCCGTTGATGAGGATGGGTGCGTGCCCAGCCTGGTTCCTCCTGAAGTCCACTGTAGTGCTGTGGCAAGGTTACTCCTCCAACATTTTATTTTTATTTTACCTTTATTTAACTAGGCAAGTCAGTTAAGAAACAGATTCTTATTTTCAATGACGGCCTAGGAACAGTGTGTTCAGGGGCAGAACGACAGATTTGTACCTTGTCAGCTCGGGGATTTGAACTTGCAACCTTTCGGTTGGGTAACCACTAGACTACCCTGCCGCCCCAGGGTTGGGGAGTGAGCTAGGCTGGGCTGGGCTCAGAAGCCAGGTGGTAGAAGTATTCTCTAAGCAATGGTCCAGGGTTATTTTTCATCCCTAATAGTTCAGGTTAGGATTGGGGGAAGGTAATCTGGTTTTAGATCTGTGGTTAGGGGGGACTTTTACCATTTCTAACATGCACAAATACACACTGTGTTTCACTTGACTGACAGATATGAATGTCCTTGCTTTAAAAAAAAAAAAAATCTGAATTATCTGCTTGGTTCTGTGACTATTAAATCAGTTATCAGCTAAGTAATATTTTAGTACCCACTTTGGCACAGGCCTCTTGGTTTCAACAACACTCCTACGGCGTGCGCGTCTTCTGTGTGCAGTGAGGGCTTGGATATTCAGTGAGGGCTTGGATATTCAGTGAGGGCTTGGATATTCAGTGAGGGTTTGGATATTCAGTGAGGGCTTGGATATTCAGTGAGGGCTTGGATATTCAGTGAGGGCTTGGATATTCAGTGAGGGCTTGGATATTCAGTGAGGGCTTGGATATTCAGTGAGGGTTTGGATATTCAGTGAGGGTTTGGATATTCAGTGAGGGCTTGGATATTCAGTGAGGGCTTGGATATTCAGTGAGGGCTTGGATATTCAGTGAGGGCTTGGATATTCAGTGAGGGCTTGGATATTCAGTGAGGGCTTGGATATTCAGTGAGGGCTTGGATATTCAGTGAGGGCTTGGATATTCAGTGAGGGTTTGGATATTCAGTGAGGGCTTGGATATTCAGTGAGGGTTTGGATATTCAGTGAGGGCTTGGATATTCAGTGAGGGCTTGGATATTCAGTGAGGGCTTGGATATTCAGTGAGGGTTTGGATATTCAGTGAGGGCTTGGATATTCAGTGAGGGCTTGGATATTCAGTGAGGGTTTGGATATTCAGTGAGGGCTTGGATATTCAGTGAGGGCTTGGATATTCAGTGAGGGCTTGGATATTCAGTGAGGGCTTGGATATTCAGTGAGGGCTTGGATATTCAGTGAGGGCTTGGATATTCAGTGAGGGCTTGGATATTCAGTGAGGGCTTGGATATTCAGTGAGGGCTTGGATATTCAGTGAGGGCTTGGATATTCAGTGAGGGCTTGGATATTCAGTGAGGGCTTGGATATTCAGTGAGGGCTTGGATATTCAGTGAGGGCTTGGATATTCAGTGAGGGCTTGGATATTCAGTGAGGGCTTGGATATTCAGTGAGGGCTTGGATATTCAGTGAGGGCTTGGATATTCAGTGAGGGCTTGGATATTCAGTGAGGGCTTGGATATTCAGTGAGGGCTTGGATATTCAGTGAGGGCTTGGATATTCAGTGAGGGCTTGGATATTCAGTGAGGGCTTGGATATTCAGTGAGGGCTTGGATATTCAGTGGCAGTCTTTGTTACTGGTCTCTTTTATGATAGTATTCCACCAGCTCTGA